>NW_019174086.1:0-55677 GCF_001642475.1 Fonsecaea monophora
GATGTATCGAGAGACGTTAGAGCTGAGTAAGAAGGTACAAGGGGCGGAGCATCCCTCGACGCTAACGAGCATGAATAACCTAGCTAACGCGCTGAGCGGTCAGGAGAAGTACGCGGAGGCGGAGGAGATACATCGAGAGACGTTAGAGCTGAGGAGGAAGGTGCTCGGGGAGGAGCATCCTAAGACGCTAACGAGCATGAATAACCTGGCATATCTTCTAGCATTACGATCTCGATTTGTGCAAGCTGCGATCTTCTATGAGAGAGCACTGGCTGGACGTCGGCGAGTCCTAGGACCTGATCATCCCGACACGCGGGCGTGTACGGAGGAATATTCTTCGTTCCGGATTTCTAGGGGCAATAAGAAATAGGCGCTGGATTTTCGAACACGGAGGAGATCATCAATGGCTGAATGATGCAGTATCCAGTCTATCCTAATAGTACTCCTGTATGCAGTACAAGCGGTGTTTATCAAGATGGAAGCGTTCTTTAGAAGCGTGTAAGTTAATTGGTGTCCTGAATGGGTCCGGGTACGGATTCGATCTGTTGCTGCTCTTATATTTTCGGTAGACCTTCCGACCTCAACGGAACGATCAGTGAAATATTACGCGTAGGATACGTTAACTGTCGAAACTTGGGGGGCGAAGGCCGCTTTCTATGATTGGTGGCTCGAAAGACTAGACTAGGCTATATATTGTAGTACAGCCGGCCACGAGAACCAGGAGTGGGGCGGAGACAATCTGGAGTAGCTAATGGGGTGAAGGCGATTTTGCAAGCGGCTGTATCGGGGGTGTATTACCCACAACAATCGGGATTGCACCATTATAACGAACGCCACCGAGTAGTCTCCCTTGATTCTAACATCCCCGAGCCCTCTCCCTCAATCTATGGTGCTGGACGACACAAGAGATGGCGACGTCTCCAAAACTCACCCACGTCTTCACCCTCAACATGACCGGTCCCGCTGGGTTTCCGCACATTGAAACAAAACACTCGGATCTGTGTGTCGCTCACGGTACGTCATCCCATCCCCTTCCCCTCCCGGCTGCTTCTTGCTTCCGGGAGCTCCGGGGCCGGCGTCCCCAGTTTCTGTCGTTTTGTGGAAATTGTCAAAAGTCACAAGCGGCGGCGCATCCATTTTACTAACCCGATTCCACACGCGCGGGCGGATTCTCAGTGACGGAAGGCACCCTCGAACTCCCCGACGGCCAAAAAATCGCCAAGGTGGTCACGGCGTCGGACTGGATGAGGATCAAAGGGAACATCGTGTCGATCGACGCGCGGGCCAGTGCTCTCTCGGACGACGGTTCGCTGAACATGGAGTTTGCCTACACCGGAAAGATGCACGTGACGCCAGACGTCTTCAAGACGTTTTCGGGAGAAGAAAAGTGCGAGGTCGACTTTGGTCAGCTGTACTATTACACTATCCCGAGGATCTTTTCCCGGAGTGAGGAATATGCCTGGGTCAACGACACTGTTTTTGTGGGGCAAGGGAAGATTGGTGTGAAGGAGATGGGGAAGGTCACTATCTCGTATCAGATATTCCGTGTAGGCTGAGTAGAAATGAGACTTTGTATTTCAGTTTGTGGATAAGGGACACCTACTCCGTAGAGAGAGTGTGTGTCGGAAGCTGGAATGGCAGAACCTTTGCTCGACGACCTCCTTGCTCGCCACTTACAACCGCGATCACTTGTGTGTATGCCTCTCCCTCTCTCACATACGCATTCCAGACGAAAGAAATGGCAAGGTCAGTAGCGCTCGCTAGTCAAGCTCTTCTGCAGTCTAGCATTTCCGCCTGACCCGACCCCAATGTGGGTTTGTCGACCCAGCCGTCGCACGCAGCCCTCTTTTCCGGCCGTCTCTGAGTGACACCAAGGCCAGAAAGGGATGAAGCGGGTCTGGCGAAGGGGGATTGAAAGCGCTCCGGAACATAACAGTCCCAGTGCATGGGCCCATGACCCTTTGTGGAAGTGAGATGATCCACCGAGCCAGGCTCAACAGCTGCTGTAGGAATAGACTCGTCCTGAAAAGAAGACTTTTAGCGCCTCCCACAAGGTTGGGAAATCATCCGGTGCGGCGGAGCCTTGTTTCCCAGATCCCGACGCCCACTACTTGGCTGGGGACCCCAGGGGGATGGTCTCTGCGGAGCGACCTGCTTGTTATAAGCCGGGGAGACCCCAGTGGCAGGGCCTCTGCTAGAAGAGAGAGATCGTGTGATCCTGCTAGCCTTGACTGACTTTGTTGACTTTACTCTGACAGACAAATCGAGCCATGCAGACCAACAATCAGGCGGAGGAGAAGACCGAGGACTTTCAACATGCCTCCCACGTCGGACACTCTGATATGCAGATCGAACACCTGGATGCCGACTCTGACACCGACTCCATGGCAGAGGAAGCCAAAGGAGTCGAGGACTCGGCGGTCCTGGGACGCCACTACTTTCGCCATTGGCGTCTGGTTGGGTCGATGGCGGTATGTGCAATCGATTCATCGAGATACACTTGATCTCGCGATACTGATAAAGACCCAGGCTATGGTTCTGAGCTATGCCGCAGGGTTTTGGGCATATGTGATGCCTTCATTCTCTCTGAGTGTCATTCTCGCGGATCTTGGTACGCAGACCGGCACGTATTCAGCAGCTTCATGAGTAACAGAAAGCACAGACCCGAGTCCGAATTCAATCTGGATCATCCTCTCTTTGACAATTTGCCAGACCGTTTCCTTCACCATTGTCGGTCGTTTGTCGGACCTGTTTGGTCGTCGTTGGTACCAGATCATCTTCGGCACCATCGCTTTCGTTGGGTACATCGTCGCCAGTCGAGCAAAGACAGTCAACACGCTGATTGGGGCTGTAAGTCTTTGGTGCATCAATCACTTCTCGTATATTTTGGGCTGACTGGTGTGGACAAGGGCGTTCTCATGGGATTTGGATCAGCCACTCAGACCCATTGTGCCGCCATCGGGGCAGAGCTCTTGCCAAACAAATATCGCTATCTGTACTTTGGCGCAGTCGCTTTTCTCTTTGGTCCCCTGTCAGCAATCGCACCTGGTATTGGTATGTACATCTTCCCGAGACAGAATTTATTGGTGCGGGCTGCGATATGCTGATTGATTCTCTTAGCACTGACCTTGGCCACACACACCTCCCAAGGCTGGCGATCAATCTACTATCTCCTGGCCGGCACAACCTTTGCCGCAGTCATTTTGTTCATCATCTGCTATCATCCTCCCAAGTTCGATCAACTGCATACCCGGCATACCAAATGGCAGTTCATCAAATCTCTTGATTACATCGGCTTGATCCTCTTCTGCGGTGGAGTGGTACCGTTCCTCTTCGGAATTTCGTGGGGGGGACAGAGATATCGTATGTATGGCCTTTCTAGGTTGGCACACCAAACACTGACGACTGGTAGCCTGGGAATCGTACAAGGTCATTGTACCTATCGTGGTCGGCGGGGTTGTCATGATCGTTTTCGTCCTATGGGGTGAGACTGAGACTTTAAGAATGACAGTCCAGGAAGGTACTGACCATTTGCCAGAATACTTTGGAAAGCCAGCCCTGCCTCTGCTTCCACTTCGCCTGTTCAGGAGCCGCAACTTTAATTGCCTGCTGGCATGCTCTTGTTTTGGCTCCATGGTCTTCTACGCCTTGTGCATCCTTTACCCACAGCAGCTGGGGTACGTTTTCGGCAGATCACCAAGTCAGGCTGGTTGGTACAGCGTAAGTAGAATGCCTCTTTTGTTTCCCATTCTCTCTCCTGACTTGGAACAGTGCACCATCACGGCCGGCGTGCTAGCTGGACAGGGAATGGCTGGGTTCACGGTGAAATTGTTCAAATACATAAAGTGGCAGCTTCTCCTGTCATGCATTATCTTCACGGCCTTTGTTGGCGCCAGCGCCGCAGCGAGCTTGACTCTTTCAATGGCCGCTGTTTTCAGCATCCTCGTCGGCCTCGGCATCGGATACATGGAAATCATCACGATCAGTGGTGCACCTCTCATGGTTGACACCAAAGACTTTGGAATTGCCATTGGTGCCCTTTTCAGCATCCGGACATGCTTCTCCACAATATCAGGTTTGTTTTTTTTTGTCGATGAGCCTTTATCAGATATGATAAAGCTGACAATGGTCCTAGACGCGGTGTATGTCACAATCCTCAACACTCAAATCACCAAGAACTTACCCAAATACGTCATTCCCGCCGCCATGAAGGCCGGCCTAACTCAGAACGCGGCCATCCAGCTGGTCCAGGACATCGCTGCTGGCGATCAAGCGGCGCTCGCCACGATCCCAGGCATTACTCCGCAGGTCATCCAGAGTGCCACCGATGCTGCTCACACTGCCTTTTTCAAGTCGTTCCAGATGGTGTACTACTCGTCGATCGCTTTTTCTTTTTGTGCTGTGATTGCCGCGCTCTTGGTGGAGGACAAGTTGCTCGAGGATGCCATGACTGACAGAGTCGCTCGAAAACTGCAAGGAATCAAGACTGAGCAGCGCGAAATCAAGGTCGTCGCGGCCTAAATTGGTAACAAATACTATCCTCGGGTCTGACACATGTATTAGGAGGAAGCTACTTGACTTGAACGTGGCAGAAGGTGAAATTCGCAGTGGTATAAAGGAAGGAGAACCAGCTATGGGGACGAGAGGAGTCTATATTGGCACGAAAGTGGGAACAACCCCTTGGCAATCAATCCACTAATAACCCCACAGCGGTACTATAGCGACAAGGCTACTACTCCTTGGCGTTTCCTCACGCGCAGTCGCGTGCTACAGTATGTGGCGATCACAGTCTAACACCTTGACAATCTAATATTCCTCTTCTCTCTTCTCTTCTCTCTCTCTCTCTTGTGCATCTAATTGCGGGCGAACTCCTCCTGTAGCGCAGGCCCGCTAAGAAGGGCAATTAACGACATAATTCTGTTCTCAAGCCCCTGATACGCTGTATAGTACCCGACGAAAAATCAAACCGATGACACACCAAAGAAAGATGGCCGGACGGACAGGTCCGACTATGTACAGTGACATCCAACAATCACCACCAAGTTAGCTGGTGCTTTCTACCCTGAGGCCGCGAGCGGACGAGTGGCAGCAGTACGGCCCGCTCGACGACCACTGAAGAGGGCATCGGCCAGTGCCATCCCACTGACGAATCCGCCCGAACAAACCCCAACGGCTGCTCTCCCGGCGGCGTACAGGCCGGGCACCGCGCTGCCATCCTCGCGCTTGACGTTTCCCGTTTGCTCGTCCACGACCAGTCCGCCCATGGTAATCGACTGCGCCGGGTTGAACTTGTTCCCGAGAGATACGTTGACAGCGTAGAAGGGACCCTTGGCAACCGGCCGGAAAATATCTTTCAACTTGCCCAGCTTGTCCGCCTGGCCTGAGAGGCTGGCGCTATTGTACTCCTCGATCTGCTCTCTCAGTCCCTGCGGAGGGACGCGAATCTTCTTCGCAAGCTTCTCCAGCGATCGAGCTCGTCGAGTACCGCCGAAGAAGATGTTGATGAGTGCCGGGGCCCCCCAGAGCAGGAAGTTCCCTCCCGTGAAGAAAGACTTGTACACGCCGTACCAGAAGTCTCGGGATTCGAGGATCAGATAGCCCCTCCCGTCTGGCTGGTTGAGCATTTCCGTACCAATGAACATCGCATATGCTCCTTCGTTGATGAACCGCTTGCCGTGAGCATTGACCAGTACTCCATTGGCGTAGACGTTGGGAGGTACCATTGTCCTTGCAACACTGATATGGCTCAGCAGTGACGATACCCCCCCTACTGACGCTCCCAAAGCAACGCTGGCTCCATTGTCGCTGATGGAGCCCAGCGGCAACGTCTTTTCGTAATGCTTTGCGAGAACGGGTTGGTATTTCTCAATCAGTGACAGGTTACGATTATAGCCGCCAGAGCACAGCACAACGCCGTGTCGGGCCCTGATTAGCTTCCGCTCGGTCACCTGGGCCTCCATGTCTGTCGCCTCGTGGATGGCCTTCTTAGACCGACCAGCATTGAATGGTACCCACGGGTGCACTATATTGAAGAGTTTATCGTGTTGTTTCCACAGGCTCCGAGGGAGAGTGAGCACCTCGGCACCGACAACACGACGTTCACGGTCGACAACAAGTCGAGTCACTTTTGTATGAGGTAGGAACCTGACTTTTGCCTTTTCCGCAGCGTCGCGGAGGGTCTTGTACAACTTGGAGCCTCCAAAGCCTTTACCCGCCGCCATGTGGCCGCGTGGCGCCGGTTTGGCCTTTTCCGCATACGAGGGCATGGCCTCATTGCCCGAATAGTAGATCTTGTACGGCGCGGGTGGAAATGCTGTCTTTTCGGTAAAGACTGGGCCACCGTACGGCAGGCCATGCTGGACCACCCATTCGACATTGCCAGCACTGTCCTGACAGAATTTTCGCAACGTCTCCGGTCGAACAGGACAACCCTCGGTGTTCAGGTACTTGAACATCTCCTCGGGCGAGTCGTTGACACCATTCTGGCGCTGGGCTTCTGTACCCCCGGCGTAAATAACGCCGCCACTGAAGAATGTCGCACCGCCATTCCCAAAACGGTCGACCGCGATCACCTGGGCGCCGGACTCGCGAGCCTGGAGGGCTGCTGCGGCACCGGCAGCACCAAACCCTACGACCAGGACGTCCGTCGTTTCAGACCACTTTGTTGCTTCGACGTCGTCAATGGTCACAGGGGATGGCACTTCCAACTCAGGTGGCAGGTCGTCCTTGCGAAAGGGAGCAAGGCCTGTATCATGGTCGGTTGCCCGTGCAGGAGATAGAGACCCAACCGATCGCCTAATGACTCTCGGGGCGAAACATTTCGTTGTCATGAGACTCCGGCGACATTGACTTGGGTTATATTTGCAAAGGACATTGTGGAACTTCAGTACCTCCTCGCGAGACAGGACAGGTTGTACCGGTGGATGGAACCTCAGCCTTGTCAAGATACCACGAATAGCCATCCTCGAATGGGGCGCGGAGAGGTCTGCGCCGATCGCGATCTGTCGTGGAGAGAGTAAGAAGAGATCTTTCAATTGCAGAACGAGTCGTCAAAACAAGACCATCAAGGGACAACCCGAGTAGCTACCCCGGGGTTCAATGGGCAAAAGGCCAATTGTGGGGATCAATCCCGGGGTAGAAGGGCCAGCAACCCTATTGGTCGTCGGAGGTCGGAACGTGAAGTATCATAGCGGCAGGTCGTCAGGAGGGAGGCCAACAAACGGCTTCCTGGCGAATATTTCGAGGAGTCGTGTGGGAATATCTCGTGGCAATGCCTGGGCGTATGCCTAAGATCTTGCATTTGGACCTGTTTTTGGCGATCTTGTTCCTGTTAACACTGTGCTGCTGACTCCCCCCCTGATGAAACCAAGCCCCCTTTCTGACCTGATTCACTCGCGATTGACATCGAGGTGTATTCCCTGATCCTCCAGCAAAGGCCCGAGGTGTTGTGGGTGTGAAAGGGAAGCGCAGCGCTATAGGACTCAACCAAGAGAAGATGAAGATCCTATGTCGAGCTAAGTTCGGCAGTCCCCTGGCTGATAGATAAATATATACTCGGTAAAGAGAACAATGGGGGGCCGTGCATAATAATAGTCCTTTTACAAAGTACATTTACAGGGTCGGTCATCCATAGACCAAGAGAACCTGCTCTGTCCCGTCGCTACGCTTTAATCCAAGGACCCAGCGCCGACACCAACTCCCCATCGTCCCACCTCCAACATGGCCTCCTCTCCACCCTCTGCCAGCACTCCCTTCCCTTCGCCGAGTAAGCCCTCGAGGCAGAGCCAGGGATCCCTCCCACCGCCCCATTTGAGGACCTCCTCTTTAAACCTCTCTCCGCTGGCACGGTCAATTGCGCCGCTGTCCCTGCCGCTCCGGAAAACATTTGTCCAGACACGTCGCGCAATCGCCGTGTCAAACAAGTACGAATAGTAACTCGCGCCATAGCCGTGGAGGTGGCCAAAGAATCCTTGCCACGAGGTGCCCCATGGCTCGGGCACGGAGCCGTGCTTGTTCCACACATCGTAATATACAGCCGTAGAGTCGTAGCGCCCGCTTCGGAGAGCTTGGACAGGTCCGTCTCCATGGTACACCTGATCCAGGATACTCATGAGAATCTGGCTCTCGTTGTTCCAGGCGCCCTGTCTCGAAGCTTCCTTTGACCCTTCCTCGGCAAGAATTTGAAGCATCTCCTCGGGCATAGGAGCGTCGGTCTTCCAGTGTCTGGCGAAAAGTTTCAAGACCGCTGGGTCTGTGGCAAAGTTTTCCATCAGAACCGAGGGCAGTTCGGAGAAATCTGTTGCTACTCGTGTTCCCGATATGCCTTGCATGGAGGTGCGGCCGAGAACGCTGTGGATAGCATGGCCCATTTCGTGAAACAGCGAGACGAGGCTATATTGGGAAAGCAACGCAGGTTCGCCGGCTACACTGGATTGTGGGAAGCCGCATACCAGTGCGATGATTGGGATTTGATGATGAGAGGTCACGCCTGACGTCGGGTTGGTGCTGACAAGTGTCGGCATGCCATTGTTCAGTGGCTCATTGCGCTCTGCGCATTCACGGACTTCTTCATCCGAGATTTCTCGTGAGCACAGAAGCGTGAAGTGAGCCGGGTGACTTTGTTTCCCAGGCCGTGAAAACAGATCGCAATACATGGTAGCAATGTGTTCTTGTTTGTCGGTGTACACGTCCAATCGTCTGACGTCTGGATGCCAGACTTCACCTTGCTTGGTCTCCCTGGGCACAAATCGGACTCCATACAGAGATTCAAACAAGCTTGACAGGCCCTGCATGACATGGCCGATTGCAAAATAGAATTTGGCACTTTCCCGTAAGCGCGACTTGGATGTTCGAGGACCTGCAGCTCCCTCCAGTTGGTCTAGCTTCGCCAGGAGATAGTGGTGATCCCATGGATTCAACTCTTCAGCACCTTGGTCCACCTTGCGCTTGAGCTCGAGAAGCGGAGCGAGTTCCTTTTGTACGTGTATCTTGTTTTTCGCATTGACAGATTCTAGAAAGTTGTTCACAGCCTCTGGTGTCTTGGCCATTTTCTCTATCAGAGTCATCTGTGCGAAGTTGTCGAATCCCGTGAGTTTGGCAAGTTGGGCACGACGTAGCAGCAACTTTTCAAGGGTTGTGATGGTCCTTTTGGAAGCGCTTCTCTCAGCAATGTACATTTCCTTCCTCGTCGCAGGATTTTTAGCGGAACCCAGGACCATTTTGGACCATTTACTCGATACAGGAATCTGTACTTTTTCGTGGTTCTTGTAGCCTTGGACCAATGTGGGATCTATACCATCCAATTGGCCAACAGTGAAAGATTCCCAATCCCTCGCATGGCTCATCTGGTTGATGAAATCGGTTCCCAGTTGGACGATATCATTCGACAGAGAGACAAACTGCCGTCTCTGGTTATCGGGAAGGTGAATGCCCGATTTCGCAAAATCTCTCATCAGGAGCACGGCAACCATTTTCTCCTCTTCACTCCACTGAGACTGGACCTCCGGCATATCCCAAGCCCTCTTAAGCTGTTGGTTCAATCCCGTTGTTGTGTTGAGCTCGTTCATGTATTGAAACATGAGCGAATATGAGGCAGAGGCTGAAGCGGCCACATCGTCGCTCGGGTGTATGCTCCTGATGAAGTCGGAGAGATCGATAACTCGGCATAGCAAATCGCTGAGTCTATCTAGGTCTTTTGGTATGGCTCTGTATTGCTCCGGTGTGGAAGCGGCAAGCGTCCTCTCTACCAATCTCTTGCATTGTATCACCGCTGCCTCTGCAAATTTTTGAAAACCCTGAGGGAGAGTGAGGAACGTGTTTCCTATCAAGCCCGACCTTTGCGTGGAAGATGTCTTGGAAAAGGTCTTTTGGTTGAAAACCTCACGCAGGAGGGCATTATCGCTGCTGTTGCCGGAGGAAGACGCGTGAAGCTGGGGAGGGGTGAAGGTGTTATCGTCGGCCACGGCTATGCCGGCGGCGGTAGAATTGAATCTCTGCTGCTTGCGCAGGCATCTGGCACAGGTCCATGGCTGCCGCCGCAGAGCCTTCTGCATCCCTAGAGAGTTGAAGTGAGTGAAATGCGCATGTGCTACCCGTGTAACGCATTGAGTGATGTTACACCACCTAGTGCAAGGAGGATATTTCTATCAACTGAGCCATGCGCTTGGCGAACTCCCGATGACGAAGTTGTGCATGAAAAAGCAAATGCACATGTGCTGTCAATTATTACTCGGCACCGCGCGAGATTCGGCGGCGGGATCGGGTATCGCAGCCCTCGGCTCTTTGTGCCCTTGGCCCCTAGTCAATAAGGATAGTTAGTTGAAACTTGGTGTAGATCAATAAAAGGGGCCAAATATAGGTGCCACGGTTCTCGAACAAACAGTACTTTCAGCTCCTGCTATATACTCTGAGTCTATCACCCTCCAGGTAAGTTCCAATAATGCTGGAAGAATGACTCTGTTCCACCCGGATGAACCGCCGGCAACGGCAAGTTCAGGTCACTGCAACGTTGCCACCCTTGGCGGGTCATTTGTCGAATGCAAAACTATTATTAGATACCTGAGGGACTTTGACCATAAATGACATCTTTTTAATACTCGGACAGCATGGTTTACTTCAAAGCCTTGAAATCTCTCATATCGACACTGCTGCATTCCAGCGGTACCTCTGCAGAGCCTTTACTTCATTACGGCTGCTTAGCTAAACCTCACTCTCAGGACTTCCAGTTCGACATAATCAACGGATGAGTCGCATATTCAGACCCTGATGGCCACTTCTGGAAATGCGGCAAGAAACATCGAAGTCGAAGAAAACCAAAAGAGAATCTCCGAGGACATCACGCAGGAGGGCAAATTTCAAGCCAGCCGCGAGACGGAAAAGTTTCTTCCAGCATCAGATTGGGTCACGTTAACCGAACAACGCGGTCGCTATAGACCATTGCACCCAGGTCGGCTGAGAAACAGTTTACTCGCTGGGGTTGGATTTCTTGAGCTAGGAAATGCAGGAGACTTCGCGGCGAATGTCTGGAACGAGATCCCGGTAAAGAAATGGGTCGCTGTCCTCATGGCCCTTGGGGCAACATTGGCCCTGGTGACCTCCCTATTTGCATTTCGGGATATCACACTCAGCTGGCGCAACATACGGGTCTTAAGGGAGGAGAGATTACACCTAAGGCGAGAACAAGCGCGATGTCGTGACAACACGGCTTGCTTGCGAAGTGTGGAAGCCTTGCTGGGTGTCAACTTCCGTGAGAGTGGCACTGAGCTTCTGGACCGGCTCATCGTGGATGTGCTGTTGGGCTTCGGTGCCCTTCTGGTCAGCATTGGTACTTATATGGCTATTGGTGGAGCCAATCCTTCCGTCTTTGCCGCCAGCAATCTGCTCTCAGGGTACATCGGCAATGCTGCAGGGGCACTTTACGGCCTCATCAATGCAGGATGGTCTACCTACGTTTCAATACGGGCATATCGCCATCGCTCTGCAGGTCTCGTCAAATTGCAGTCAGATGTCGCCAAACGTCTGCTGCGGCGTCGCACGCGCCAAGTACAGACTCACGCGATGGTGCTTGCAATTACGGGTCTTGCAGCGGGCGCAGGAGGTCTTATAACTGCCACGATGTGGTGGGGTTATATCATCCTGGTCCCTTGCATTGTGTCCAACATCTACTGCAACTGGATGTGGCGGCACCAAATCGGATACGAACGACCTATAGCTGCCAACATTGTCGAAATCGACCAACAATCGCTGATCAGAGAGTTGGAACGGGTCAATGCTATGAGCAATTATCTGGGCAACCGGAAGCCGTCAAATTCGCCCAAAGGCGACACGACTCATGATTTCACATCGATCATCTCGATCATCCATTTCATGATCTCCATCGACGTTTTTGAAAGCTTCTGTGTCCGCGTCATGCGGGACCGACGGCTATCTGCAGCTCTATTGCAAGCATCAAAAGGAGATCTTACCATTCATGAACAAACATTCCGGGAGCTAGATCAAAAGCATTTGCCGCTGGTAATAGAGATCGCAAGGTTACACATACAAGAAAAGGGTCCTGTACAGTTGAGATACCGAGAGAGGTACCTCCTGGAGGCTCTGGGGTGTTACCTGCGGGTACAAGGTGACACACCCACTAGCAAAGAGCTGGAGCATCCACTTCCACAAGAATCAGCATAGTATATACATTTTAATAAGACCGATATCTTTCCCTTTCCTCCCCTTTTCGTCGTCCTGGACCGAATTTGCTCTACAACGCGAGGCAAACATGATTATCCGGAGCACCATCTTTCACATGCAGGACTGGACCATCCGTCGCTCAGAAGATAGCAGCAAGTCTAGAGCATACCGTCGAATTTTCTTCCTAAGTTAGCATCAATATGTCAACCGTCTCTTCCCACTGACGAACCTTCGCTTCTGAGGTAGCTCGCTGCTTTGGCTGGGATATTTCGTAGAACGAACGGAGTCTACTGTCATTGTGCCAATTCATCGTATGTATTAATAACCGAATGAACCAAATCCATAAAACATGAGTCCGTCACACTCAATGTAGACGTCATTCATGCATTACTCACGCAAAAGCATCGAAAAAGGCTGAGCAGTGAGCATCTACTGATACCTAGCGGGGGAGGATGTCGACAAGGCGGCGTGGCGGACATGCCCGGGCGCCATCGCGCCCCACATTCTTTGTAAATGTATATATTTTACAATCCCCAAAATTTGCAAGAAAATCATCTCGATTTCCACACGGTTCTATAGTGTAGTGGTGATCACTCCGGATTTTGATCTGATGATGGACACTCGTGTTCGCCATCATCGCTGAATTATCTTCCGGCAACCCCGGTTCGAACGTGAGTCTCATAATGCCAAACCTCGATAACGGTCAACATAAATACTGATAATGTACCAGCCGGGTAGGACCTGTCTTCAAAGCACGCTTTTCTTTTTTTTCTTCGGTTGTATTGTTGTGGTTCAGTGGTTAGTGGTAGTGTGGTAAGCCGAGTTTGGTTTTTTTTCTTCCAGAGAAATACGTTGTGCGCGCCCAACCCATCAAAGTTTTGGGGACCTATGACAGCATGTTATTTTTCCGCTTCGGTGTAACATTAACTACCAAGGCCCCCTTTTTGGCCCTACAATTCCTGGCTGCTAAGAGCACACAAGCATACACCATAGCTAGGATAGATGCAAAACAAGATCTCATCTCCTTAGACTAGCATGTATATCATCTATTCCTAAGTCAATGAATTTGTCTTGTCAGTGTGTGAAGAAAGAGTCTGGCCGTTATATTAAGCTGGATACCGCCTGCCAATCTCCAGTATCTCGTTAATCGACTGACCAGACAATGCCGAAAGCAAAAGGTGCATCTTCGGTGTCAAGACTTCCAACCAGCCTCTTTAGATAAAGTGTAGACTGTCCCGGCTTTCGCCGCCACTGACTATCGTCCAATCCCCTTCCTCCTCGAGACTATCGTTGCCAGGCTCGGGATACTTCTTCAGATGCTCAATGGCCCATCTCGTCTCATCCCCCAGCACGGGCGGACACCTCCCGCGGTCCTCGAGTAAGGGTAGACCAGCCAAATCAAACAGACCTCGAAGCCAGTCCATCGTCTCCCCGTTGTCCCAGGGGATGTCGTGAAACTTTCTTCCCTCCCTGCTCACAAGTCTCCACCTCTCCCGCTCCCATTGCTCCTGTGCCTCGCGCGGCGGGAGCGGCTGGGCGTTTCTGCCCGCAAACAGCCGTGCCAGGGCGATTGCCTGGTACTCAAACGAGCGGAACGTGAGGACACGTGGAACTCCGACAATGCCTAGCGACCTTGGAAAGTCACGGTGGAATGTATGCCAGTAGCTGCCGATCAGACGGTTTTCCTTGTAATCCCACAGCGGCCCACCATTGGCGCGGACATTCCAGAATGGAAATGATGCTTTGTAGCCTGTGCAGTAGAAGACGACGTCGATGTCGCCGAGGACGGAACCATCCTCAAAAACGATGTCGCCACTCGCGAGATACTCCTTCACAACAGGTTTCCATTCAATGCCTGGAGGTGGCTTGTCACCATCCCAACGCGAAGGTGACCTACGAGACTGATAGACGGGAAGCCGCGCAGAAGTGATCAGCGCCGCCGTGATGTCGTGGCCAGATGCAGAGTTGCCGATGACCAGCACCCGTTTGCCGCGATATACCTGTGGATTGCGGAATGATTTGGAGTGAACCACCCGTTCTGGGAACAGATGGATATATGAGTCGAGACCAGCGACTTTGGGGATCTTTAGATCAGGTGGCAATCAGGATATGCAAACTTCAGACTCTTCGAGTGGGGGCCCAAACGACTGGGACAGACTTACGTATGGTATGGAGTAGTGGCCATTTGCGATGATCACAGCGTCGAACCTTTCTTCCCACCAGACATCCACGTGCCGGACTGAATCTCTTCGTCGAAGTGTGAGGTTCCACCCCTCCTTCCCTGGTATTCTGGACAAATCTTCCACCGTGGTGTTCAACACAAGAAACCTGTCTGTTTGGTGTAGCGAAAAGTAGTCCGCTATGTATTGCCTTGGTATCCAGTGAGGTGCAAAGGGTCCATACGCAAATCTATAGTCTGAGAAAGACATAGCAATGTCCGGGACATTGGTCCTGCCATGGTTTATATCAATTGACCATTGCTGAAAGTAGAGGCTTGCCCTACTTACGTTAGACTGTCGTAGATTGGTGTTCTCTCATATCGTTCTTGGAAATTGGGGGGCGTCATCTTAGGAAGTGCATCAGGAATATCCAGAGGAGGGTCGATCTGCGGAGGGATGCCACCAGGTAGCAGCTTGTAGCGAGGCCCTGGGTCAGGATCGTATATCCTAATCGTTGTTTCTGTCATCTGCAAGGCTGCGAGGGCCATTTGGGGATAATCTAAGTCCTACCATGTTCCGCCTGGGGCCTCTCGCCGTTCGAATACGCGGATTTGACTGAAGCATTTTTCCGCTGCAAAAGCCGCCGCCGCCGCAGCTCCTTAATCTCTCAATGTGAGCGACGCATGGCTTGGTAAGGGGTAATAGGGAACCAGAAAACGAGTGGTATTACCTGCTGCACCAGCACCAATAATGGCGACAGACTGAACTGGGAGTGTTTCCATAATTCCTGAACAGGATATCTTGGCCGAAAAGTCAGTGTGTAAGCCTCAAGTCCAGTACATTTAGAAGTCAACATTGTCGATGTTGAATAGTTGGACAAGATTCGCCATCCAGCGCAGGATGGCGTGCTCGAGGCTCAGGGCATGAGGCGAGTTACCGAAATCTAAAGCTAGCCTCTCAGAACCCCTCATAGAGGAGAGATCGTGGCAGCAGAACCTCGACATTACCTTCAGATCGTCAACTGGAGGTGCTTTCCTCGAGGGTCTTTCCGGATATGATTATCCTCGCGTATCCCACATGCAGCGTCTTAACGCCAGATCCAGCAGACCCACAGGCCAAGGGACCATTCAGATGCTTCGAAAGAGGACTATTTGGGGATGTGCCTTTTCGTAGACTTGATACTTATAGTAATTGATACGGAGGGTATTGTGTGGCTGAACATGGTGGATATATCGGTGGAGCCTTGTCGTCGGTCGCACCCATCTCGGTCGTCAACCAGCACGATCTTCCATGGCAAGCTTGAGCATCGTTTTAAAAACAGGACTCGCAATCACGTATGCTTGTAGTCTTTGACGACAAGAAATATTGGTGTCGTGGAAGCGAGAAGTGTGGGCTTGTGCGAGTAGAGGCACAGGGTCCGGTAGGAATTCGACCTCAGAGTCTACTCTTTCGTATCTGTTGCAAATAGATAGCACTTGTTCAGCTCATACGGGCAGTGATGCCACGCGTACGAGGCCTCATGATTCGTTATGAGAGTGAATGCAAGTGGAAGGATCAGGTCACCGAAGACTAGCAGCACGTGAGCTCCGAGTAGTTTTCGCCCATATTTGTTGCCGCCAAGCCCAGTCGCCCGATGCGCATCCCAAGCTCCGGATACAAAGTCGAATCTCGCATGTTTTCGAGGCCAGCGCCAACAGGAACAATTGCTCGACGACCACTCTCAAAATGGCGCGAATAAGGCTCCTGCGAGCTGTAAGTGCCCCTTATCAGACCTCTCCAACAACTCTCTAATCATCATCTAGTCGAGACATGCCGCAGTGTTCGCCCTGGGAGCAACCGCTGCGACCCAAGTCCATGTGCTTCCCTCGCCATTCCGTACGGTCTATGCGGAAGCTCCCTCAAAAGACCAGGTACAAACGACGTGTTTGCACTTGCTTGGATAGCTTTGCTGATGCTACAATAGCTCCCCGACAAGAAGCCATATACTCCGACTTCCCCGTTGCGCCCACCTCTCCCGAACCCTCCCCTACGTCTCCCGTCTCGAAACCAAACCCGCACTCTCCTACACCTACAGACCGACTCGCAGAGCAAGTAAAGAAAGCCCGCCTGTTTCTGTACGACCAATCCCTCGCCGCGGAGACATCCTTCAACAAACTCCTCTCATGGGCCTTCCGTAAGGAAACAGACTTCAGCAACACCATTGCTTCCTTGGCCCCGGCTCCCGAAACCGGAGAACAACTCCTTCCTGGAGCTATCTACGTACTGGTCGCCACACTTACAGGCTCCATTGTAAGCCGAAACAGGGGAATTTTCTTGCGGACCACATTCCCGCTTGCCGTAGGCATTGCAGCGGGCTGGTACCTCATTCCCGTGACGATGCAGAACACCTCGGACTTGATCTGGGAGTATGAGAAAAAGGTGCCCGCAATCAGCGAGACCCATGCTCAGATAAGTGGGTTTGCGAAGGAAGCGTGGAGACAGACGAGGTTGCACACGAAATTCGCGACGGATTGGGCCGACGAGAAGGCGAACGAGGCGAGGAAAACTGTCGAGGACTTGGTTTCAAAGGGCAAATAAAAAGCTTCCTGTTCTGCAGGGCGGGTTCATTAAAAAAAGAGAAACTTGAATTAACTAAGACCAAGATGGGGTATAGCTCCCAGAGGCAAAGCCAGCACTGTTTTACGAGACGTGGTGGTAGGTCGGTTTGCCCAATGTACAGAACAATGGCGTTTCGTCTCTTTCACGTTCCAAGCCTTCCACTGTGCCTGCTCGTGTGACCGTTTGAGGGAGGGGAGGTTCCCTCTGTGAAGCTCCGCCCCTCAAGACTACGCCAGATCCAACGACATTGATTGCGTCCGGAGCCCCTCCACCTTATCATGGCATCGCTACTCTATAGTGTGACTTACAGGACTGGTGAGAATCGGACTCATGGCTCATTCGAAGCTAGAGGGACGACGAACCAGCTCCGGCCCACTCGCGGCCCAAAAGTTTCCAAGGCCGGCGATAAAATATGATAGAGAACAAAAATTAGTCCAGCTTGTGTATTAGAGGGGGCGACATATCGCGTTGTTCAATACGTAGAGTAGGCGAGGCACTAACATGACTGTGTGGATGATATGCACATGTGAGACAAGATTGATAATTCCCAGAGCTCAGTCTGGGATGTATTGGCAACTATCAGCTCAAATGTCTGATGGTGTTGTATATGCCCTCTGTTTTCTTATCTTCTTGTCTTCTTGATTGTGCACGGGACTGGAGAGAAGGCAGCGGCAGGCCAGATCCTCGCCCCTAGGAGAGTGATGACTCCATAAGAGGCACGAGAGACCCAGTCCTTGAGCCAGGTAAACATACAATGGCTCTGTGTAGATAGAGATTTTCCATTTCTTGTGCTGGACTTCGAGTTTCTCGCTCCCTGCACACTCTGGACGCCGTCTCTTCTCATTCCCATACTCGGTATTGTCCCTAATCGACCAATTCACGGCAACAGCCATGGCACATTTCCATTCAGAATACCCCCCAGGTCCAAATTCCAGGTCCATCACATATGCAGACTTCGGCGTACATGCTGCCGCTATCGCCTGCGAACATGGGCATTCCTCTCGAGCATCGATCGACAAGATTATGCATTTGCAGACGGCATCACGCCCGAAGCTGCCCGCGTTCAGCAATACTTGCTTTCGCTTCATGCCGGGGCTGTCCTGAGGTCAGAAGCGAGGATGGTGGCATAGGAGCCGAGTCCCTTGCCATGTCTCCGCTGATGGTATGGGATAATAATAGCCCTCTGCTTGCTGACGGTCCTGGCGAGTCCCCACTGTCCAATATGCTGTAATGAAGACGTCATCTTATTGCTCGACGCTCAAGTCGTGAACAAAGTATCCTCCTCCCTCAGATACTCGCCAACATCACCCTGCCGGAACGCGACAATGCTGGTGGGCTCCAGCTTTCTCGCCTCTGCCGTGCTCCTTGCAGTAACGCCGAAGCCTAGCGGGGTATCGTCCATTGCGAGAATAACGACGCCCGAATGCTCAGGGCAATCTTCACTCCAGCGGCCCACATGCGCTTTTACAACATTCCCGCCATACAAGAACGGCATTTCACCATTCGGCTTGATCCATAGCTTGTAACGAGCGTGCGGAGCAATAACATCCAAGGCGGTGATGTGCAGGCGGAATTTGCCTGTCTTGGTAAATTTTCCAATGCAGGTGCCGAGGGAGAGGAGGTTGTCACGAGCAATAGAGGTGGCTAGATTTGCGATCGAGAGACGGACATAGTAGACGCGCGATTCATGCAGGCGGAAGACATAGCGACCGTCGTTGTCAGAGGAGTCGCTCGGGGCAATGAGTTGGGTCAGGGAGCGGCCAGTGTAGTTTGCCAGTTTGGTGAAGAGAGTCTGCGTCTCGACATCGGTAAGTGGCCTCATCCTGACTCATTAGCCTCAAAGAAGGCGGAAATTTTTCTAACAGTACGTTCAGAAGATATGGAGTGCGCAAAGACTGCGGACATCAAAATTGAGGCCGAAATAATTTTTTGCGGAGCGGCAGATCCTCGGGTCAACTTTTTTCTTTGGTGGCAGTTGACCGAAATTTGATTCTTTGCATACAACATTTGCTGAGAGCACAAGGTCTCTCGAAAGTTTAGCAATGCCTCACGGCCGTCCAGTGAAGCGGAGACGCCTCTCTCCTCCCGTCGATGACAGCAAATCCTCCGAGACTATCAAGGCCTCCGACCTCTTCGTGCGCGCTGCAGATTGGGATCTTGAGCAAGAATACGAAAAGAAGTCGAGGCAGAAAAAGGCCAAAGAATCAACGCGACTGCCAATCAAAACTGCCGAAGGCAGACTTCAAAGGATAGAAGAGAAGGTACCAATCGAGAATGAGGACGACTCGGATAGTTTCCTGGGATCTGGCACAGACGGGGAAGACGAGGAGGGCGACACTCCTCCCACTGAGACAGAGCCTACCGTTCCGCAAGTCCCTTTGAAGCAGCAAATTGTCGCTGCCAAAGAAGAGATCGCACGCATTGCTGGTCTGCTGAACGAGGACCCGGAAGAACATGCGGGCTCCTTCAAAAAGTTGGCACAGGTTTGCAGTCCGACTTCGCCGATTGCGGTCCAAAAACTCGTCCTTGCAGCACAAACAGCGGTCTACAAGGACGTAATCCCAGGCTACCGGATACGGTCTTATAAGGACGAAGAACTGGGGAATAAAATCTCCAAGGACGTGCGACGAACCAGACAATACGAACACGCTCTCGTGACTGGGTATCAAGCATACGTTAAGCAACTGGGCAGTCTTGCAAAGGCCCGTAAGGGTGATGCAGAGATACAGTCCTTGCGGAGTGTAGCGATCAACTGCGCATGCACTCTACTCCTCTCCGTACCACACTTCAATTTCCGGACCGAGATACTGGGTATTCTCGTCCACGAGGTCGCCAGTCGGGAATCGTCACCCGACTTTATCAAATGCGTAGAGACATTTGAAGAGTTCTTCTCCCACGATGAAGACGGCGCACTGTCCCTCGAAGCCGTCAACCTGCTCTCTAAGATGATGAAAGCCAAGGACTACCGAGTAAGGGAAGAAGTGCTGAATACCTTCTTCCATTTGCGTCTCCTCTCAGAGCTGCCACCACCTGGCTCAAACGACAAATCGGATCGGCCAGAACTACCGTCAAAGCTGCACGGACGCAAGGTGAAGCAACAGACCTCGCAGCATATGACCAAACGCGAACGAAAATTGCTCAAACAGCGCCGTGAAGTCGAGAAAGATATGGCCGAAGCCTCTGCGCTGGTAAACCACGAAGAACGCGAGAAGATTCAGTCCGAGACGCTAAAAATGGTGTTTGTCACATATTTCCGAATCTTGAAGGCGAGGGTACCCGAGCTCATGGGTGCCGTATTGGAAGGACTGGCCAAATACGCACATCTGATCAATCAGGATTTGTTTGGAGATCTCTTGGAAGCACTGAAGGAGATTGTGAGCGCAGCTGACGAGGCTGTGAGGGGCGAATTGGATATGGACGGAGTCGAAGCAGAGAGGACACCGACAAACCTGGACCGCGAGGCGATCCGCAACAGGAAACGCGAGGGCCTTCTTGCGACACAAACTGCATTCACGCTGCTCTCCGGCCAGGAGGTTTCCAAGGCCGCCTCGAACTTACATCTCGACCTAAGTTTCTTCACAGCGCATACCTACCGCTCACTGTACCCGCTTTCGCTGGAAGCGGACATTGAACTTGGACCAAAATCGCTGCGTCTCCCCGATCCGCACTCGTCGAAATCAGCAGCATCAGCAGAGAAAAATAGAATCAACATCTCCACGCCCATTCTCCTGCTCACGCGCGTGTTGACGTCTATCCTGCTAACGCCTTCGTCCCCACCACCCACGCAGACGGTACTATCGTTCTTCAAACGTCTCCTGACCGTCTCCCTTCAACTGCCTGAGAAATCCGCGATGGCAGTTTTAGGTTTGATGGCCAAGATCGCAGACAAACACGGCCGCAAGATTGAAGCCTTGTGGTATAGCGACGAAAGGAAAGGAGATGGGGTATATAGGGGAGACAGCGAGAGCGTGGAAGGCACAAATGCGTTGGGGACTGGTAGTGGTGTTTGGGAGGCAGAGTTGCTCAGGAGGCATTACTGCCCCAAGATCAGAGAATCGGTTCAGAGGATGGAGGGGGGTATTAGAAACTTGCACAGATAGCTGCGACGTCCAAAACTCGGCTGAGCGAATGGCACATGCTTCTTCATATCTTGACGTGTGTGTAACCATCAAAATTTCACATGTTCCTCCTGCGCCATGGTTTCGCCCTCCAGTCCAGGGAGAAGAACTTAATAAAGGGTCGTCCACGCTTGTCTGGTCCCTTGTTCCTGTGTGATGTCGTCTCTTCTCCTCTACTCCAATTTCCTCTCTCGGTGAAGGTGAAATTCCACAGGTCCCTCCATGTTACGAAGCCCAGAGACGCCATTCATGCCGCTCACTCGGCCGCAAGAGAAGGCCGTCGAGGTCGATACAGGGGCAGATCACCCAACACATCTTTCTTCGAGAAATCGGCCCTAGGGTTCAACAACCTCAAGAGTTTTGAGTCTGGGATTTCTCTCATCGGCTACCACAACGCCACCTGTGGCTGAGGTTGTGTGTGATGTGATGTCAATGGTCAATGGACGAGGGGCGCAGGCTGTAGGAGGGGGAGAACAAGGCCCAGCTTTCGAACATCCCAACAAAATCCCGGAATTATCATCAAATGCACAATGCACATTTCAACATTCCACGCTTTGACATGTGCGTCTCTTTGCCCGCGCCAATCGACACACATGTCCGCCACCCTGGCGAGATCCAGATTGCTTGCATTGTGTGGCACACACCAACCTTTGCGGGCACCAAGCATGTGTGTTCTCCGGTCCTCAAAAGTTAATGCTCCTCTTCTGCATCACATCATGCCATTGACGCCTCTGATGCGTCCTGTCCCACTCGGCGTGCAAGAAACTGGCGAACTCTCTGGGCCTCAGGATCGTGGGCAGCTAAAAGCTCCCCGGAAAACTGGGGGCTGTGTGTGGTATGACAGGTGGGATTATGTGACGCCTTGATTCTATTTCCAAGGTCAAACAAGGTCAAGGTCATGATCATGATCACATTGACCGCCTACCACCCTTTTCATAAAATGTTCCCAACCTTGTGTTTCTCTGGAGGCATTCTTCAGCTGGCCCTGAATCTATACATTCCATCCATCCCCGTTTCATCCACCGATCTAATCTCACCCACGCGCCTTCGCATGCACTCAAATCTCGGTCCGAGAAAAAACACAAAAGCATCGGAGGATTTTGTGAGGGATCAACCGGGTATTGCCGCTCGTATACACCCTTGAGAGCTGACAATCTCCTGACTCTGCGATAACTCTGTCTTGATCCCGTTCCCATTTCTCGGATTTCAGGGTTTCTATACTTTCTGTGGTAACTCCGTGAATTTGGGATTCAATTGACTGGGTGGCGCAAACGATACTTGAACCCGTAAACCTGGATCTGACAGGTATTCGTCATTGACATTCATCCACGAGGTATGTACGTATAGATAGTTTACTTGGCTTTCCGGAATTTCGTTATCTCTGGCTATCTCTTCGATGGTGACGTCTTCTCAATGGAGGGTTTGGATTCTTGCAACTTTCTGTGTTTTCATCAGTCAACCGATTGCAGCAGCGATGTCCATGAATAACTGGTCAATGAAATTCTAGCTGCAGCTACAACAACGGGAACCGATCTTTATCCTGCAGGGTTGGTGGGATATCAAGAAGTATTGCTTGCTATACCCAGAAAGGAACCACCACGAGCCCCAGGACTATCTCAGTGCAAGTGTCCTGGCCAGAATTCCCTTCATGTGCTCTCTATTGAAAGAGTCTTTGCCTTTGTCGTCTTGGAAGCATGGCAAACAAACCCCTTGTTGATGATTTGCGGCCACATTCTTAGCATCTTCGAGCTCTCGCTGATTATAATCCCTTCGATTCAGTGAAACCCAGACACCTGACCTCTCCAGGCTCTGTTACTCTCCATTCATTGCTTGTCAACTACACCTGTCCAAACAGAACGGCACTTTTCGCGAATCCCCCTGCACACGAACTACATCATTCGCTTCAACTCTTCGCAATGGTGTCAACCACAATCACTTTCAAACAGGAGAACCTCCAACCGCCCGTGTACGTCGCCGGCGCGTTCACGGGCTGGTCGCCGATCGAGATGAGCTTCGAAGTGACCGAATCAGACGGCTCTCCCCAAAACGTCTTCTCCTACAAGGCTGACCTCGAGCCCGGCGATTACCAATACAAATTCAGGCTGGGTCCAGGTGATTGGTGGGTCCTGGATGAATCGAGCCCAACAGGTACGCACTGGTCTCGCTTCACTCTCCTCTACGAGTATTATCAAGCGATGTAATGCTGACGATGACTTGAGTTTTCCAGCAAACGACGACCAAGGAAACGTCAACAACGTCGTTTCCGTCGAGGCACAAGTTCCGGGACCCATTGAACACATCTCCAAGCCCGTCGCCACAATTCTCAACACAAAGGACGCTCAGATTATCGAATATGAGCATGATCGTCAAAACGAGAACGGCCTGGCATCCGCGCCGGAAGCTGTTGAGAATCCGAAAGAGTCTCAAAATTCGAGAGATCATGCCACGAACAGCGGAGAAGATGCCGGAGCCATCGATGCCAAGCAGGTACAAGACGTTAATCACGGCGTGAGGAAAGATTCCATCCCAGATTTCGCTCCACCGCCATACTCGATCGCTACAAATGGGACCGTATCCCCGCCTCCTGTCGTCCCTAACGAGAAACAACCTGTCAGGCCAGCCTCTAGTGGCAAGGAATCATCTATTTCGAGTTTCTTCAATACGAGGTAAGTTGAGCCCTTTACGGTCATCGATATATATGTACCCAGGAAGTATCTGACCCCATCCCTGCAGAAATATCGTGCTGATCGTTGCAATTGTCGTGGTACCTGCCGCCGTGTCGCATTACCTGCGGCGGTAGCGTGTCGAAACTCGGTAGTCTGCAGCAGACGCAGCTTTGAGGTGGTTGGAAAACACTTAATATCTGTTTATCTCATATCCCTCCCACTCTCTCTCTCTCTCTCTTGTTATGATGGATCACGTTGAAAAGGATACGAAGTGCGCGGTCGGCGGTCGGCTGTGGGCGGTGGTATTGAATTGACCTCCTTACATTTGTGGGCTTTGTGTTATGGGCTATAGGTCATGGATTATGACTTTTCGTGACTGTGGATATCTTCGTGTTTAGCGGAAAACGTGCGAAGGTATAAAAATGGACAATCTTTCAATTCATACTACAACTACTCGGTTATTTTGTTGTTGCTGAGAAATCACACTTCGTCTTGGATCAAATCAAGCCAAGTCTGGTAGAGCGGTGTCCTGACAGAAGAGATTCATGCGCGGGTTAGTGAGTGAGTATCTGGGGGTGTTTCTCTTCCCGAGTTACCACCTGAGGAAATGAAAGCAGAAAGCATGGTCCGTAACATAATCACTAGCGTGTTGCAGCTGATGTGGCAGTACCAGAACGTGCCAGAGCCATATTGCTGTGCTGGAAGGAGCTGGGAGGAGGGATTTATCTTTTTTTTTTTTGTTTTTTTTTTGGGGTGATTTTGGTAGTCACCCCCCTTTTTGGGCGTCCTATATATACTGTCACCCTCTGCCCAGCGAATGTCTCTCGTCTCCTTCACTTCTTCGTCCATGTTCATGTACAGTACTTATGTACCTATGTACTTCACGCACTTGTATACTCACTTAGCTAGCTGTCCAGCTGCCCAGCTACTCAGCTACACAGCTTCGCCGCAAGCTACTTGGTGAGCTAGCTACAAGCGACAAAACGTTTCGACAGCCTGGCGCGTCTCCTCCTTTGTCTCCTTGACCAACCCACTAACAGCCTTGAACTTGTCGTCCTTGGCGTCACCGAGCAACTCGAACAGCAGGCTCTCGCTCGTGGTGACGACGGCACCCTCGCGCGCTAGCCGGTGCAGGGCGACGGGTCTCTCGCCGGCGTTGCACGACGAGACGCCATCGGCGATGACGTAGACCTTGTGGCCCGCGGCGAGGAGGTCGAGGGTCGTCTGCGTGACGCAGATGTGCGTCTCGATGCCGACGATCAGCACGGAGAGCTTGTCGCTGGGCGAAGAGGTCAGGGATTGCAGGTGCGTCTGCAGCGCGGGGACGAGCATCGAAAACGCCGTCTTGTCGATCGCCTCGGGCGTGGTCTCGGGAATGAGTGAGGTGAGTTCCGGGACGGTGGCGCCCAGGCGCGAGGCGTTTTGCGTCGTGACGAAGACGGGGATGTTGAGGATTTTGGCTGTTGAGACAGATTAGCTTTGCTAAAGACACCCCCCGGCCGGGGAACCCGGTGGTGGATGAAATGTCTTGATCTTTTCCTTACCTGCTTTAACCAGCTTCTGACTCGTGGCTACCCTGTTATCCATGTCGCGTATCAGTGTGAGTAACGAACACCCAAAGGGGTAACACACGAATGTATAAGGAGGGGGGGGGGAGGGGTTTCAGAGACATACACTTTGGGGAATTCCCAGATGGCATTGCGGAATTTCTCCTGAATGTCGCAGATACTGTATGCAAAGGTCAGCGAGAAAATCCAACATTCTTAGGCATCAATGTGATGAGCTCGATGTTATGGGCACCATTGGACTCAACAGAATGAGCCTCGAAGAAGGATGATTAGGGGAAGTATTTGGATCCTCCTGATATCGACATAGACATCTAGATATCGGTGCCGGTAGGTCTCATGGGTATATGTATGCACATGCATGCATATGCCGAGTTGACTAAACTGGACTGGACTGGACCGGAAAAGATGAAGAAACGTACAACAAAACCGGATTCACTATAAATTTGCCCCGTAGGCAATTGCATGTCAGCAAAGAGTACCAGCGAAGCCATAAAATGCAATGGGTAGGTTCATCATTCGTTCACTCGACTCAATCAACCAAATTCAGTCGTCCCGCTCGTGCCCCTCATGGATACATCGTCATCATCAACATCAATATCAGCTAAAATATCAACGCCAGCTGTCTGTCCGCAGAGTAGACGTGCTCCAAATCCAGGCGATAAACTGCGACGAAATGGTGGAGGGGAACACAGAAGAAGCAGACACGCAGACAGAAAAACTGACCAATTCGTTTACTGTTGACCGACATCTTTCTTCCTAACCTTCTCACTCTAGGGCCTGTGGGGAGATAAATATCTCCCAGGTGGCTTGATTTGAGCCGCTCGATGGCCTCGATGAAGATCCGCAGAGAGAAAAAAAAAAGCTCAGAGCGACCTTGGCCTCTCGTCGTGGTGGTCGTGGTGGTGGTGGTGGCGACAAAAGGAAACGTCGAAATTATGGAATCGCAGCAAGCGTGGAGAATGAGGATCTCTTGGACAGACAGGGACTCGGTCGTAATAGATACCGTTATGGTATGGGCTATGCTATGTCGTTGCGACTATTTCAATAATCAAATACAAGTGTGTTCAAGGTGGTCCATGGTGTCGGTGAAAATCGGGCAAACGGGACAAGTTGGAGCGGCAAATCAAATTCCCACGGTATTACGGCGTCACGGCGTGTGGGGGAGACACTCCATGCACCGGAGGCACTGCACGCACACTGGACACAGCCTTATGCATGCTGTATCCTATCAATATCTGCATTACTTTTGCCTTTTGCAAGATTGGCCTCGTGCGAGGCTCTTCTGGAATCTATCTGCTCTGCAGGTCTTACCTCTCACACCACTCGAGGCGACAAGGCTCTGCAGACCATGGCTTAGAATACACGTCGACGTCAAGTGAAGCCCGTTTTTGAAACCCACCAGCTCCATCCTAGCTCCATCCCAGCTGCATCCCAGCTCCTGGTCCTCCATCACCATCATCATCATGGCGTCAAACCGGGCTTCATGGCCTTCTCAGTTGAACATCGTTAATCCTGGGTCAAGGTGAGAAGTCTTCTGTTGATCCTCAACTCAACTGTTCGCTGTTGTTCTACGTTGTGGCCCCGAATTCAACCAACCGAATGCAGTACCAGAGCCAATTGGGTTGGTCCGTGTTGTCGTGGTTGATGGGGTTCCTTTTGATTCTCCGCCTGAATCTGCTTGAGCTGCAGCCTTTCCAGTGTCATTCAGCGTTGCCTGAGCAACTTCGCCGCCATTCGTGCTGGTTGCCGAGCCCGAGGTGATTCTCGTCGCATTGGCCATTGTCTTGGTGGGTCGCAAAATCTTCATGGGTCGCTGCGTGTGAGGTCGGGCATAACTGGACGAGGTCTTGGAGCTCGCATCGTTCGCGGTGCTAGACGATCCAGAACGCCACGAGTTGGACCATACCCCGGGACCAGATTTCGACATTGGTGCGGTGAATGACTTCTCGCTCCCGGTAGTGGACTTGCTGTCGTCGGCAGGCCTTGGATGAGTCATATCTAGGCTGCGTCGTGTCAATTGATCCAGGTGCGGATCTGCTCTGCGCACATCTCCCGGTTCGGACGGGTTGGCCGATGGCAAGCTACTGGACTGAGCTGCTGTGGGCGACGCTGTATTCTGCGCCGTGTTGAGTCTTTCTGGTTGACCAATGACGCCGACTGGTGACGCTGGAGGTGGCAGAGCTTCCCCTATTGACGACGATCGACGTCGAGAGATTGTGCACAGATCCTTGAAACAGGCATCGTCTTCCGGTCTGCAGAAGGGAATCGAGACCTGATTTCGTTCCTCGTCAAAAATCATCACCTTATCCTGGGAGAACAAAATGTCGGCGTTATGTGATCTCAGAACATCACTACCTAGAATGATCTGGATCGTTGGATCGGTCACCGTCTGTTCGTCGACCACAAACTTGACCATTAGAGTAGGGACGGGTGGCACAGGACTGGCTGATCTGACGGCGGCAGGGCTGTGGATCTTGGCTTCGGTCAGATACACGGGAAGTCGGATAGAGCGAGATCCCCCCTCCCCAAAGATAGACTCTGTCAGTTCAAGCTTGCATAACAATGAATAGCTGACAGATGAAATCGTCGACCCTGTGCACATGGCGGCGTAGAGCAATGAGCTGTTGGAAAAGGATTGTGTTAGCCAGCAACGGATGATGGCTGGGCATGGTCCTAAGATAAAAAGGCCTGGTGGAGGATTGCCTGAAACTCGGGGCGAGTTGTGAATTGAACCAAGCAGGCGGCTCTGTTCAAGACCAAAGCTGTTCGTCCGACCGAAGCCAGTAGGTGCAGGCCTCCCATCCGACCGATGTGAAAGAGATCTTTCCGACAGTGCATGGCCACCAAGTCCACTGCCTGTACGTGCGGGTAATTCCATCGACTGTCTCGAGGAGCCATAGTGGTTGTTGGCACTCTCGTCAAACCGTACCGAGTTGGCTCTTGACGCAGCCACTCTGCGGGAGTCGTCGGTTGGGTCCAAGGTCAAGGAGCTGATCATAGGATCGGCATCAAAATTTCGAAAGGCTTCAGCAGCGGGGTTGAGGGTCGATTCTAAGGACGAGCATTAGTACGAGAGGTTTTCTCGCGGGTCTCGGCTTACCATGATGTGAACCGAGAGGAAAGGGAGAGCTCGCGCCCCACAGACTTCGAGGTCTGCTGCCATCGGGAATCTTCTGCTCCAAACGCATGATGCGATCAGAGTGGGCAGCTTGGGTTGCAGAGAGATCGTTCAGCGTCTCTTGAATGCGCCACAATTCGTCTCTCGTGGCGAACTCGCGGGCGTCCATAGCAAACAAGCTCAATCAAACCCCCAAAGGCATAAGCTCAGTAGGAAGCCGAACAGTAGGGACCGTACTATGCATAGGCAGACACTTGACACGATCCTGGGCGGGGATGCAGGTCTCGTAGAGCGCGGAGAGAAGACGGTAGCCACACCACCAAGCTACAATGCTCTCCTGGCTTGCGCCAGCCTGGCCAAACCCTTCCACCAGCCGGTATGTATTGGCGCAGGCTCTTTACTGTCTCATCGGTTGGTTGCTTTGGGGAGATCCAATATTTGCCCGACGTGGATGGAGCGGAGAAAGGAAGGTCAAAGAATGCGCCGGAGTTTGCACAAGGAGGAGGTCAGGCTGTCCGATGGTGTTCGTGAAGCAGGATGCTCAGAATCCGTAGACGAGTTCACCGAGCTGAGACGGAACACAACGAGGGGTAGGGTGGGCTGCGCAGAAGCGGACCGAGAAAGAGATGAATGTTGGACTAGGAATGGATGTAGGATGCGGAAAGAGTTTTGCAGAGGATTTGACGGCGTTGGAGCCTTGTGCACGCAGCTTTGCAGCGTGTCTCAAACAGGTCAGTAGTGAAAGATAGAGACTTGGTGCGTAAGAGAGTGATAATTCAAAGACCGTGTCTTGGTTTTGAGAGAGACAAACAGCCGTGTTGTAATTCTGGGGCAACGACGACTGTGAATGTCTGCATCTGCATTCCACACGTCGTATAACGCACCGTAAGGTCGCCAAGCGGATTAGCCGTTGCACTGTATATCCGCTTGTGCCACCGTATAGTTATTCGCCACGTGATGGGCATGTGCTGCACGTGGCGAGATAGTGGAGCAAGAAAAAGGGGCGGAGTGATGGAGGTAGTCGGACATTCACATAAACGCCAGAGGTGAACACATGCTCAATGCTAGTATCAAGCCCCATCAATGAATCAACGAGTTTCCGTCAAAATCTTCAAGGTCGTCCTGTAGCGGCATCACTACCTTTTCAAAGATGGCACTTTGCAACGCTTGGTTGTCAAGTTGATCTCCATCAGGGCCAGACCAGAGAAGACACATTTTCACGACCTCACAATATCGATCTCCACTTCTATCCAGCACAAACTTCAAGACCCGAAGCGCAGTTTTGAGGTTAGCTACGGCCTCGATGGGATCGTGGTCTTCGGGCTCGTACAGAGCTTCAAGAGGCTGTCCAAGGGAAAGCTCAACCAGGGCCAGACCAAGTGGGAAAAGAATATTGCTTCTGATAAGCGCCGAACTGGTGCTTTTACCCGGCGTCTTGGTCTCGGCTCTCAATGCGGCCTGAACGAGAGCCTGAGAAAGATAGGGAAGACTGATCATATTGCTCGAATAATAGTCTGCTTGTGAGTGCAGCAGGATATCTTCAAGCCCCCATTGCGGTTTCAGCCAACTGCCGTAGAGCTGGAAAACGCCCGAGGCTAAAATGGCTGCGAGATACCGTCTATTGCGTTGACTGATGGGCGACAGTGGAATGCCACCCAGCTGCGGAGATAAAGAACGGTCCGCGAGAATGTTTTTGATGGACCGAGTGGATTGATCCGTTGGGAGTTTCCTAATGATATAAATATCGTGTCGCCGCCTATTGGGCTCATCGATGAGGAACCCAAGATGTTCACGCCTCGCCTCTTGTGAACAGAGTTGGAGGGCATTGCAGATATCACGAAGCTGTTGACTGGGATCACCCTCTTTCGGCCGCGGGATGGTTTCCAGGGTTGACTTGACAATACTGAAATGGACGCCTTTGGAATCATGGCTCTTTGAAGTTCCCGAAATTTGTGTCTGCACAGATATTTGGGGTGCCGCGCAGTCAGCATCGTCTTGCAGGTCGGCTGCTTCAATCTCGACTTCTTCGCCTGCTGTCAAGACTTCGACCTCGCTACCTTCAGGGTACGAGAATCGATGAACGACAAACTTGGATCTCGTCCGCGCGCCTTTTGATTCTCCAGGGTTGCGTTTGTGTGGCGGGTTTTCCAGACGCAGCTTTAGAATGTGTCTTGCTCTACAGGGACAATTCCAGCAATTGCCACAAACAAAGGTGTCGTATACGCTGCGAGCATGCCGTCTGATCCTAGCATAGTCTTGCAATAACCCTCGGCTCTGCCAACGGGTTTTTCGAGTCTCGGTCAGTTCATGAACTTGTTCGGTGATGGTGGAGAGAGTCTGGTTTGCGGTTCTGATCTTGCTGAGAAGAGCTTCATACACTCCCTTGGAGAAGATGTCATTGAACCTCTTAAAATTGCTCATCGTGCTCGAAGGGGTTGAGCTGGTAGTCAGCTTCTTCTTCAGCCTGTTGAGGAGGTAGGCGAGCTCGGTCATTGTCGCCATATACGCCCCGTAGCTATTCTTCATCATTCTCTGAAGCTCTGCGTTGTACTCGCTGCGTCTCCAGAGCGCACTGTCCGGATCCTGCAGCAAGGTCGCTATGTCTTCCTCGTCGTGCACTATCTGGACAAGTACTCTTTCCAAGGTATTCTGAAATATGGTGCCCTCTGTGCTGAGACCATCTTGATATCGTCTAACTTCTCTTCGATATCGGCGGGTTGATATTATGGACATGATGGTGTCGACGCCTTCTCGATACTCGCCGATGAGGCTAACAACAATGGGCAGTGCCCCAAGTACAAGACCAGCAATCTCGAGGCCTGACATTGCCGTACATGAGAAAAAAGAGCCAAAAAGAGGTTTTCTGGAAGGAGGATAACATGACCACCATGAGGCACAGACATCAAGAGGTAAGTAACGTGTAAGTCGCCTGCATTTGGGGGCCAGAAGAAACTCCCCGCAACACCGCCACCAGCCGCGGGCCGAAACCCCCACTACCACAACCTTCTAGCCAGTCACGCCAGTAATCATCTCTCACAGGTGATGCAGAATCGCGTTCTAACCGCTGATCAGGCCTTGCTAAAACTTTAGGTGATTATGAGAGATGTTCCAGGTTCTCGCCTCCGGTTTCAGCCTCCTAGGCCTCCTTCGCCCCTCACATCCGAAGCCTCCTCTCATCCTAGATACGCTCTGCATCCTATATTTTGTCCTCGAGTTGGTCACCAATATTTCTCCAATCATGGGGTCGACGGTAATTGAGTTGTTGCGGTCGATGTGGTACAAAGCCAATTGAGCTTGATGCTAATTGGGTCAAACTAGATCGACGGGATAGTCTGAGACACGATGGACGCGAATTCTATATCGGCAGAGTTGCTGGAATGCCTAAAGATATTCAACGCCCTTTTGGCAAGAGACGAACTCTTCGGCCCGTCTGGCATACCAAAACATATCTGGAATGACGAGCTTGGAAGACTTAGAATATGGGCTGCAAACATTGGTGCTCATAAGAAAGACCAGTCCTCTCTAGATTACCGACTCAGAAACGCCTCGCATGTCAAATCACAGATTATCAACTTACTACAGAGCCTGAAGATGACGCTACAAGATTTGGAGGAAGTTCTAGTGGAGGTCAATGAGAAACAGTCTGCCACAGAAGAAGGAACTGAAGACGATGAAGGAAAGGCAGAGGTTGCAGAGATATTCGACGACCTGGTACAAGTCATCACAAACCTCTACCGATTGTCCATCCTTGTGCGACAGCCATCGCAGCGAGACCAGTTTCTCCGATACCGAAAAGACGACGCGGTCGGATACGAAAGATTTGACCGGAATCATGTCCAGGAAAAGTTTCGTGATGCCGACCCCAGAGTGATAGACAGACTCGGGACAGCCATTTCGAACAGACGCCGACATCTCAAGGCGCTGGAGCGGCACAGGGCCAAACTGGGAAAAGGTATCAGCCACGCTCATGTGGAAGATCATGACGGGGTGTCCACCGTTATGTCGGGGACTTTGGCCACTGAATACGAGGAGACAGGTGCCGTTGCGAGGCTCGAGGCTACTTCTGTAAGTGGTGAGTCCACGACATCATATGCTGCATCGTTTCTGGCGGGAAAGAAGAATATACAGGTCCCTCCGCCGCCTGTCGGATATGGTAGCGACGAGCCGTTTGAATGTCCATATTGCTTCTTCATCACGACGATAACGAGCAGAAAGTCTTGGGCACGCCACGTCTTCCGGGACCTGATGCCATATGTCTGCATTTTCCCTGACTGCACAACACCGAATCAGATGTATAACAGCCAACGGAACTGGTCCTTGCATCTACAGACACATGGCCATGATCCAGCCAGCCCCTCATCATTAGCGGTGGGTTTCTGCCAGTTGTGCCACAAAAGCGATATTCCTTCCAAAGCATACGAACGCCATGTCGCCGAGCACCTGGAGGAACTGGCTCTGTTCGCACTGCCACGTACCATGCAGGTTGAGGATGAAGATGATGACGAAGATGATGACGATCAGCAGGCGCGTCCAGGCATGGCCAATAGCAGATCCTCTGGTCAGGTCGATGATGAAGATTTGCTACGGAGAGACTCTATAGATTCTACCGAAGAGTTTTGGTCGAGGTCCGTACACCACCACGACGAAAACCTACGAAAGCACGTTCACGAGGTACTTAGTTCGGAGGCACTTGGTTCTGAGCCATCCTCCCTTCTGAAACGTCTACACGCTGGGGCGACAGTTGATTGGAGGACCCCAAATGAAGGGGAAGCAGCTGAAACTGAAACCACGTACGCTGTGAAGATAATTGATCCGAGGAATCAGAGTGGAGAGGAAGCAATGAAGCAGGGTTGGAAGCCACTCAGCCTCCTGGAACGTCTAAAACGAGGAGCAAAGAAGGCAGGCCTAGATGGTACAACGCAGATTGAAGATCAACAGATCCCAGGAGGACCGACTACGAGCGAACAACCGGATATACGAAAAGTGATTCCCCCTCCCAAGAAGCCGAGAGCTTCCATCCACCTGATCACCGAGGATGGGCAAGAACACGAACTCGAGTGGGAGCGATGTTATACCTTTGGTGTAAGTCACTTTCTACTGGCAAATCTTGTGAAATGCTGACTTGTGCAAGGGTATGGAGGCTTCGATCATCCGAAGGTTTGGGGCCCAAGACGCATTATCACGTAACATGGTGAAAGGTCGATGCCAGTTCATCGGCCCTGATAATTGTGTTATTTCCCCTAAGGCGTGGACGGCGACGGTCAAGCCAGACATGACAATTAGAATTGTAGTGTTGCAAGGACCCTCAAGGGCAAGCGACGCACGTCCGACTGCAGCGGCATGGAGCGACCTCACCAGCGACGAATGAAATTTCGGCGGTGCCATTTTGCAGAGAGCTGGCAAATCAGGTCGTCGAGGAGGATAGCGAGCTATCCAATAATTGATAGCCAACCGGATCAAGAGTTGTACAGGGGCGAGTTCGGCAGCGACCGAGGTACAGAGATGAGTTGCTCTAGACCAGCTTCCCCGAAGGCCAGAACTTTAAGAACAGCCAATGTGGAAGATCTGTTCCTACCAGTAAGTCCAAGACTACCTTATCTCGGTCCACTTTGTCCTTTTGGTTCTTTGCCGCCGTTCGTAACCGTGGGGAAGCGGATGTACATGGTCCTGTTCAAGGAATAAGTCCATCAAGCTCACCGGGAATTAGGTAGTATTTCTTTCCCTTACGGCTTCTCAATCGGTGGTTTGCACGGACCTAGTCAAGCCAATACGACTCCTCAATCAGCCAACGTTACACTTGGGTGACTTGCTCTCTAATTAACCAGCCGAGCCAAGACCCCGGAATGGGCCGATCTGCGCCTTGGCAGCGGAAGATCTGGAGTCAAAGGAAGCAATAGAAGCCATCGAAGCCATAGAAGCTGCTTTTTTCTCTAGCCACCCAGCACCCCCCCAGCATCCCAGCCAAGTGGCGAAACCATTGGTGCTGTTGTCGCTGATATCGCCTCTCCTTTTTCTTTTGACGCCATCGGCCTGTCCGCACTACCACCACCTTCCCCTGTCAACGCCTCTCTCATCGAGATGGATGTGCAAAGAAGGTCTGGGCCAAGCTATTTCAGCACCATGCCCGCTCGGTATGACACCATATTCCGTCCGGCAAACAAGCGATCTTGTGGTGGTACTCGGTAGGTCTTACAGCCACTATCAGGATCATCCTATGATAAGGTGGAACGACAGGAAAAACAACTGTTTAAGGGCCTTCAAGCTCAGGCATGGGCACCTTGGTCCGCAAGCTTGGCCCTTGCACCAATCGTTGTCAACTTGTCAAATAAGCCCGCGTGACAATGACAATCCTCCCACTGATCCTTCCAGCTTGACTCGGCTGCGCTCAAGAAAATTGATCCATGTCGCCAAGGCCTTGGGATGCATCACTATTGTGCCACGCTGGGCCTCATTGATAACAATCAACGACACCTTCCTCATTTGGCCGCTTGCTCCGGACCTATGCTCTACTGATGTGCAAGTGAGTGCTTTCGATGGCGAAATGGGATCATGGGATCGAGATATATATCGGTGCAGTGACGACCCTATGCTTCACTGCAACCCCTGCGCAGAGAATACTCTTGCTCCCATCAATATCAATAACTACTTGCCAGTATGAGCGCAATCGCATCCAACGAGGCCCCCATCATTGCCCAGGCTCAGGTAGATGGGGCTGCCCTGGCCGGCACAGCGACGGAGAAGCGCCTAGGTCGTGGTTCCATCGACGTGACCTCTTTTCAGGACACTCACTCTTCAGATGACGACGAAGTGACAGAGGCCGACCTTCACACTCTTCGGCGAGTCTCAGGGAAGATCCCTTGGCCCGCGTTCACTGTCGCCTTTGTCGAGTTGTGCGAGCGATTCTCCTACTATGGCACGACTGTCGTCTGTAAGTCGCCATCACTGGCTCCTCGACCATGAGAACGTCTCTGACTCAAATTCAGTCGTCAATTTTATTCAGCAACCTCTCCCTGAAGGGTCAACGACCGGCGCCGGTCATTCTGGCCAGTCTGGTGCGCTGGGAATGGGCCAGCGAGCCTCGACGGGCCTCGTAACCTTTAACCAATTTTGGGCATATGTGATGCCGTTGCTGGGCGCGTGAGTACCCTTTGGGATGAAATACCATTGATTGCTACAAAATTGCGTTCTTGTCGTGCGGTGTTGACAAACGACGTGCAGATACATCGCCGATGCTCACTGGGGTCGCTACAAAACCATCCATGGCGCCATTGTCTGCGCAATTATAGGCCACGTCATCTTGACAGCTTCGGCAGCTCCCAGCGTCATTTCCCATGGCAGCTCTGCGCTTGCCGCTTTCACCATTGGTCTCATCATTCTGGGTGTTGGAACTGGTGGCTTCAAGTCCAACATCGCTCCACTGTTGGCCGAACAACAAACCGAGACCAAGAAGAGGATCAAAGTGCTCGCCTCCGGAGAACGTGTCATTGTCGATCCCACCGTGACGACGTCTCGAATATTCCTATACTTCTATCTCTGCATCAACATTGGTTCACTGGTCGGACAAATCGTAAGTCCTTAGAAACGTTCAGTTGTGTTTCCAGTCAGGTCTATCCGATGCTAACGACCACTCAAGGGCATGGTTTACTGCGAGAAATATGTCGGTTTCTGGCTCGCCTACATGCTCCCCACATGTTTGTTCTTGTTTGCTCCCGTCGTGCTCATGGTCTGCCGCAAACGATACGTCTTGACTCCCCCCACCGGCTCGGTGGTGGCAAAGTTCTGGCACCTGTGGATCTATGCATCCAAGGGTCGATGGAGCATCAACCCCGTCACCGCGTACAAGAACCTGTCGGCTCCGGATTTCTGGGAGCGCGTCAAGCCTTCAAACATCCCCGCCGCTGAACGACCCGCATGGATGACGTTCGACGACGCCTGGGTTGAAGAAATCCGCCGTGGTCTCAAGGCGTGTGCCGTCTTTTTGTACCTGCCTCTTTACTGGCTTGCGTATGGCCAGATGACAGGCAATCTCACCTCTCAAGCTGCGTAAGTGCCACTCCTGTAAAGTACAGCGATTGACTTTGGACTTACACACATTCTAGTGTTATGGAACTCAATGGCGTCCCCAACGAGTAAGTCTCTCCCTAAGGACCTGCAGAGGCCTCTGCTATTTATGTATACCGTTCACTCGGGCTAACCATTTACCAGCATCATCCAAAATCTCAACCCCATCTCCATCATCATCTTCATCCCTTTGATGGATTTCATCGTCTACCCGGCCCTCCGCAAAGCACGCATCAACTTCACCCCGATCAAGCGTATCGCGTTCGGCTTCGCGCTCGCCAGTCTTGCCATGGTTTCCGCCTGCGTCATCCAAGTGTACATCTACCGCATGTCGCCGTGCGGACACCACGCCTCCGACCCAGACTGCTCCGGCCCGGCGCCCATCAACGTGTGGGTGCAGACGGTGCCGTACGTGCTGATCGGCTTCTCCGAGATCATGGCCAGCATCACATCGCTCGAGTACGCCTTCACCAAGGCGCCGTACAACATGCGCAGCTTCGTCATGGCCATCAACCTCCTGATGAACGCCTTCTCCAGCGCCATCGCCCAAGGCCTCGTCGCCCTGTCTGCCGACCCACTCCTCGTGTGGAACTACGGCGTCGTCGCCGTCCTGGCCGGCATCGGCGGCATCCTGTTCTGGCTCAACTTCAAGAAACTCGATAGCGAAGAAGACAAGCTCAACATGTTGCAGGCCAGCTCGTACGTCGGCAAGAGGAAGAGCATCGCCAGCGTGAGTGGGCCGTCCACGCAGGACACGTTGGAAGAGAAGGACCACGCTTGAGTGAGTGAGAGAGAGAGATATATATACCCATGAACTAGGCTCGTGAGGGAGGGGCACTGGTGTGTGGCGTGTGGCATGTAAAGTGTGGCGCGTTGGATACGTCTCAGAGCAGAGAACGGATACCAGATACCAGATACCAGATACTCAGATACCCAGATACCCAGCCCCGAAAAATATCAAAAAAGATATATATATAAGCAAGACATTGGAAGGGATATGTCGACGACGACGACGACGACGATGACTACGACGACGGACGATGTTTGCTCATGTTGCTGATGAGAGAATATAAGTTATATTTATTCATCTAATTTCATTTCATTTCATTTGATCTGATGCATTTGTATCATGCGTATTGCAACCTCACTCGCGCTTGATTGGGGCCTCTCTTCTCGACCTTTTTTTTTCCCTCAGCCCCCCGGTGTATACTTTCAATATACCCTGTACGTACCGTAACGTGTACATCGTTGTCTAGGTGTTATGTATGTGCTACGTATGTACACTGCATGTACGGTGTACGGCCGCTTTCAGAGCAGAACCCTGCTAAGGCTATAGGTGGCGACAATTCAGTGACTACTAGCCTACAAGACAATGGCATACAAGGAGATGGGGAGAGAGAGAGGGAGTGAGGAAGAAAAGGCAATGTAATACTCAAACCCGTCACGCTCGTTGTTTCTAGCCCAAGACATGCATAAATTCATTACACCCAACCCCGATGCCCATATCCATAAAACAGCTTGCTAGCCCAGCCCAGCCCAGCCCAGCCCATCCCATCCCAGCATGGCCCAGCACAGCACGGTACAGCACAGCACAGCATGCCCACCCATCCAGCCTGGCGCCTTATCTCACTCCATTCCCGCGCCGCTGGCTCCTAATGCACAACTCGGTAACAAATATCATAGTCCGCTGGTAAACAGGCACTTTTTGACCAGTAAACTGACGTGGACGGTCCCCTCCTTGAACTCATTCAGCATTCCACATTCCACATTCCTCAGATGCGTCGTCCACTCTTCAAAGTCATGGTATCAATGATATCCATTCGTTCTGGTCACGCCGGGCCCGCGCTGGGAGTAGGCAGCCGAGCCGGCCGCAAAGTATGGATGATTACATGCCGCCTTGGCCGAAATACGATGTGCAGGGTCGTACTCGAGCATCGCATCTAGCAATTCAAGACCGGCAGGCTCCAGGTTAGGGACGAATTTAGAGGTCGGTTCTCGGCGCCACTTGGGAAAGGAAGTTTTGAAGTCGGGGAAAGATGTGACACCGGGCCAAGTGGTTTCGTCCGGGGTGCCGAGCAGTCTATTTTGTGTTAGCAGAAACACGATGTCGAGGAGCGTTGTGCGGAGGGAAGCTCACTTGAAGATTTTGAAGATTTCATCGATTTCAGAGTCGCCGGGGAATAGAGGCTTGCGGGTACACATTTCAGCGAAGATAGCGCCGACAGACCACATATCTACACCAGTGGAGTATTGTCGTCCACCGAGAAGAATCTCTGGGGCGCGATACCATAGTGTCACAACCTGGGAATTTAGTCAGTCGCCGCAGTAGACAGGTGGTACGAATTGACCGACTTCATGAGTGTATGTTCTCAGGGGCACACCAAAGGCTCTTGCAAGACCGAAATCAGCCAGCTTGAGATTGCCCTCGCGGTCGATCAAAAGGTTTTGAGGTTTAAGGTCTCGGTGCAAGACACGATGGCTGTGACAGTATCGGACGCCTTCAACCAGTTGTGCCATGAACTTCTTGACCATATCCTTGCCCAACCCGAGTCTCTGCATGTCCAAGTTGGAGCCTTCTGGCAAGGCCTTGCCTCGTCCACCCTCTGATACTGGCAATGCCTCCATGTACTTTTTCAAATCCAGGTCAAGGAACTCGCAGACTAGGTAGAGCTTGTGGCCGTCGGCGTGAACGATATTCAGTAAACGCACAATGTTGGGGTCGTTCATTTCTTTCAACAGAGAAATTTCGCGGATGGCAGTGCTGGGGACACCTTCGTCTTCAGCCTCCAGACGGATCTTCTTGAGGGCAACGATTCTGCCGCCATTGGAGAGGTCTCGAGCCTTGTACACAACGCCATATGTGCCTGGTAGCCAAACTGTCAGCCAGGTATAGTAATTGGTGCCTCTGGTAGAATCTGCTCTCACCTTCGCCGACCTTTTCAATCTTCTGATAGTTCTCCATCTTGTCTCAATCTTGTCTCAGCCGCCGCTATTGCTTCATCTACCTGCTGCCAGGAGAGCAGAAGCTCGGCAATCGGAAGGTGGCAATAAAATGGCGTTAAGGGGTCGCCCTCAGACTGCGAGATGGGTGTCTGGCGGTAAGACGACAGCGATTCAGCGGGGATGCGAAGGACCTAGAGGTTGGTATGCCAAAATGGGGGCAGCTGATAGTATGCACGATCCTCGACCTGAAGCTACAATGGAATTTTCTCACAGATTGATCTAAGGTAGTGCTGCATGGCAGTACGATGCGCAATGTTTGTTTAGGCCCAGAGACGCGTCTGATTGGCTGGGGAGAAATCGTGCCTGCCAAGAAACTTCCGCGCCCGCAGTTCGGTTCAATTGCGGGCATGTCTGAAAATTGCCCGCTCACGCCGCCCCCCACCTATTGACTCATTGTCGCAGTCACCACTCTGCAAAGGCCGCCGACTTTGAACTCGAGACACATTTTCGACGCTTGTTCTTAGTTACCACCGCTACCGCACATCTACTCTTGAGGGCAGTGTTCCACGGGCACTGTAGTATCCTCCTGCGCTAGTCCCTCTCCAGCGTACTGCCGTCCTAATCTCACCCTGCCCACCATGGCGAGCAAAGAGTTGTCGCCGCAAGAAAAGCTCGCCTTGATCAAAGACCAATTGCAGGAGGTGCTACATGAAGATATCCTCGAAAATGTCATTCTGAAAGAGCAGAGACCGTTGATAATCTACTGGGGCACAGCCACGACTGGAAGACCACACTGCGGCTACTTTGTGCCAATGATGAAAATTGCACATTTCCTTCGAGCAGGCTGCCGGGTCAAGATTCTCCTTGCGGACATTCACGGGTTTCTCGACAACTTGAAAGCGCCAATTGAACTGGTCAAATTCCGGGCGGAATACTACAAATACATTATTCAATCCCTCCTCAAGGCTGTGGGCGTGAGCTTGGAGAAACTGGAGTTCGTTCTCGGGTCATCCTACCAATTAAGTGCAGATTATACTATGGATGTCTTTCGACTGAGTTCCGTGGTCACCGAACACGATGCTAAGAAGGCCGGTGCTGAGGTGGTCAAACAGGTTGAGAACGCCACGTTATCTGGACTGATCTATCCCTTGATGCAAGCACTGGATGAGCAGCATTTAGGTGTCGATGCACAATTTGGTGGAGTTGATCAACGGAAAATCTTTGCTCTGGCACAAGAAGCTCTTCCTAAGATTGGGTACAAAGAACGTGCACACTTGATGAACCCCATGGTACCCGGTTTGGCTGGAGGCAAGATGTCTGCATCAGACCCTGACTCAAAAATTGACATTCTCGACACAGCAGAGGTTGTCAAAAAGAAGCTTCGCAAAGCCTATGCAGCTGCAGGAGAAGTTGAAGGAAACGGCATAATATCCTTTGTCGAGTATGTGTTGCTGCCCATTAGCTCTCTGCGGGATCCAGAGGGCAAAGGCACGTTCGTGTGCGAGAGGAGGGAAGGGGAAGGAGAGCCGTTGGTTTATCATGATATTGAGGCCTTGAAGGACGACTATCGAGCCGACAAGCTCACTCCACAGCTACTCAAGGCTGGCGCTACTGCGGCTCTTGTAGAGTTACTCGCTCCCATCCAAGCCGAATTCCAGGCGTCCACAGAATGGCAAGAAATTGAAAAGAAAGCCTATCCCCCTCCTGAGCCTGTGAAAAAGAAGAAGCAACCCAAGGACAAGGGCACGAGATACCCTGGTGCCGCAAATATCAGCGCCAAACCAGATGGATCAATCGAAGGCAAGGGGAAGGAAGAGGTGGAGGTGGGAAAGACTGCAGAGCAAGCCATATCGAACCTGGATATCAACGGCCAACCTTCATGAGCAATGGAACAGATGTCATCCATTCACAGAAACTCTTTCGACTTCCTGTTGCCGTCCTCAGTCATGTTTGACCTCCCGGACATGATTCAATGGGTACCCAGTCATGGAAGACGAGGAAGACGAGGTTCCGAGAGACACAGAAAGAGAAAGAGAGAGCGATGGGCCCGACTGATGGACGTCCTGGCGCCAATGTGGCAGGTTACGTCGCTGCAGGAGATGTTTCACTGTGACAAGCGAACGATCAGTTTCTGCAGACTTAGGTATGTAGAAGCGCCAACTGCGGGCTTGGTGGACTCTGGATCGCATGAACAACCGAAACGAGTAGAGATCTCGAATGTCGATAGAATGCCAGCTGTGCTGTGGCCGGAGTAATTGTGGATTGTGCTGAGGAGACGTTGTCTACGAATACTCGTACCTGGTCCCGCTGTGGTTCCTGCGGTCCTGCCTGCGCATCTTGCCCTGCGCTCGGCAAAATTCTCGGCGCTACTTTTCATCATCGTAGCCCAGCATCTTCCTTCTGCCAAACTCATCCCCTTTGTTCTTCCTCCAACACGACAAACGTCCTTCTCGGCGTCTCTGTTGTTGCGACTCAAATCCACCGAATCTCTCCTCTTCGCCTAGGTCGCTGAAACTGCCAGCACCCTTGCCTGGTAGGGCATTTCTTATGCGCCGAGATTACGGGCAATCCTGCTGCTAGCCTTGTTGCATCGCACGGCCGCAACAACTTTCCTGGCAGAGTAAGGGGGCACACTAACCGCCAAAATGGACTCCCCACCCGGCCAAGGAGGTTCCTCTTTGGTGTCCAAATGCAGGGTTTGTAACCTGGCTTGTGCATTTCCGCCTGACCGTGCAGGCCATTACCAACATGAGAGCGATTTAGGGCACAGAGTATCCATTTTCGAGGAAGACATCTTGGTGGCGCATGATGACGGCAGCTTGCATTGAACGAGACCACCCTGAAGTTTTCATGAGCGGGTCTACCTCGACAGCCTCAACGCCGAAGCCACCGATGCTGAAGTGCCCTCTGTCTTGGAGCGAAGGCTGACAGACTTATGCATTAAATCTTCTCTAAGCTTAAATGCAACTGGTGTGAACCATCAGCGGCACAAGAACGAGTCCAAGACGCTGACGCCTCAGGGAACCCGTTTTCCCTCCTCTGATGTTAGAGCCTTGGGCGAAGAAGAGGATGTTGTCATGGCCTCCCTCAAATGCCACCGGTTTCCCCTCCTCAATACGAGGGCCAAGCCACCCACGCAACTCTTGTCCCTAGCCCGACCTGATTCAGTCCTTTGCTGTGTCAGGCTCGGACCACACTGACAGAGTGACGAGGAGATCGTCACTTGATAGACGCAGTGTAAGCGAGAGGCAACATGGGATGTTCGGCAATCATGTACCTACAACATCCTTGACGCAAACCACTGGTACCTTCAGACTAAGTGGTGACGTTTTTCATTTTACCCAGTACAATGCCAAATCTCGATGCAACAAGAGACTTTTCTTCGAGCCTACTGCAGCTAGTCGAGGCTGAAGGTTCGTTCATGTCTCTGGGTGACCAGGGTTGACAGAAAGAGCCCTACTTTCTACCAGGATTACCATTTCGCTGGCGGTGTCTCAGCCTCGGAAGGGAATACAGACTCATGGCTGCCGAGTCATTTGGTTTACAGAGTGTGCATGTCACAATTATCCCATGCGGAAGTCGGCACATCTAGAGGAGTTCTCAATTGCAGATCCTCCAACGCACGTCAGGCGAATCTAAGTCGAAAGAAGGGTATGGTAAAGGTTTGTGGGTAGGCGGAAGCTCACCGAGGAATGTGGGAAAGAGGTGTGATCCCCCAGATCACCCAAAGCGCCCAGCATCTGCCCGCATCAAAATGCTTGGGGAAAAGACTCCCAGAGTCAGATTGGACCGGAAGCATGTTGGAAATCCAGACATTAAAATGCCCCAGCCATCGACATTGTGGAGACGATCTGGGGCTTGACATAAGTGGGCACTTTGGCAAGAAGTGCGGGGTTTGGCTCAACACCAGCAACTGGGACACGTCCGGGAGAGTCTAAACTGGCCATTTTTGGTAAGCATCTCAGGCCCACTGGAGGTGTGTGATCAGGGAGGGTCGCGGTAGCGCCCCCAGAAGGTGAACAAGGTAGGTGGGTGGCACATGGAATTGCGAGGCTGCTTGCAATCTCTCCACTCTTTTGCCGGCTATTTCTGCGATCTCCAGCACCTGGTCCACCGCTAATTCATGTCAGCCAACGACCGCTCGTCGCCTCGTTTTTCCTTTTGGTCTGCCTTTCTACCTGCGTTTAAGGGAAGGCTCTGGAGACCATCCAAGCCTCTTGGTACCATTTGCTCTTGGATCGATTGGTCTGTGAGCCGGCAACAGCTGACCCGTCTGACCTTGACAAGCTCGCTTAGCCTTGCTGAAGAAGCTCTTGGACAAGCCAATGGTGGATTCTCAACAACGTTGTTTGGGTAACTCGTACCTCGATCATGCGAGCACCCAACTGATTTGGGTTGCGCTGATTGGGAATTTCTCCGGATGTCCCCTTTACTATTGGCAAGCATCGATACGACTGAGAGCTATGGTTTACTGCTGTCCTAGCTGTCTAGAGAAATCAGTGCGTCATTGGGTTCACCAGAGGGAGGGAAGCTCGATCACCCAGGCACAGCAGTATATATCTGCCTGAGTGAACCCTTTCTCCATGGACTCGTCTCCCTCAACCACAGGCCAGGTACTTCGGTGACCAAACTATTCGATTGTTTGAACGGCAACCACCGAGGTTGCGTGCTTCACAAGCCTATTCCCTTGACTGAACCTTACCACCTCTCACGATGAGCTTCGCGCATGACGAAGAGAGTGGCGGCGGCCGTGCTGGTCGCCACATGAGTGTCTCCCACTATGCCAGCAATATGGGGGCACCAACCTACGACACAACCAGACGAAGGTCTTCTATTGTGCCGGCTGCCGCTGTAGCAGCACAACAAGAAGAGGCAGTTTTCAACCAGAAGGATGAAACACTCCGCAAGATGTCAGTGGCAGTGCCCAACTTGGCTGAGCTCTCTGCCGATGCCAAAGCTGCCGCAGAATTGGAACACAAGATGGGCTTTCGTGAGGGCTGCCGGTTGTATCCTAAAGCCATCATGTTCTCCTTCTGTCTTTCTCTCGCCGTCATCATGGAGGGATACGATACATACCTCCTCGGCAATTTCTTCGGGTTGACCACATTTTCTCGCAAGTATGGGTCGCCCGCCGGGATCGTCGATGGCGTCCAAACCTACCAGGTTTCGGCGACATGGCAGTCGGCACTCACAAATGGCACTGCTGCCGCTCAAATCATCGGACTGTTTCTCAACGGCATCATCTCCGAGCGCATCGGATACCGCTGGACCATGATCGGCGCACTGGCCTTTATTACTGCCACCATCTTCATCACCTTCTTCGCCGTCGATGTGCAGATGTTACTCGCCGGCTACATCTTGTCCGGTCTCCCATGGGGGGTGAGTTTGAATTCCCTGCTGATACTTCTAGTGTCATTCTCGCCATGGGGCCACCGTGCTTCGAGGCAACAATTGCTGACCTACTTCCCTCAGGTTTTCCAAACTCTCACTACCACGTATGCCGCGGAGGTGACACCAGTTCCGTTGAGGCCGTACTTGACTACCTACGTCAACCTCTGCTGGGTCATTGGACAGCTCATTGCTGCTGGAGTGCTTAAGGGCTTCGTAAACCAGTCCGATCAATGGGCTTATCGAGTGCCCTATGCGATCCAGTGGATATGGCCGTTGCCAATTGCCACGGCTGCGTTCTTTGCACCCGAGAGCCCATGGTGGTTAGTCCGCCATGGCAAATTGGACCAAGCTCGGGCCGCCCTGCTCAAATTGACGTCGAAAAAGAACACCGAGTTCAACGTGGAAGATACATTGGCCATGATGATCCACACCAACGAGCTGGAGATCCAGCAGACTGCGGGTACTAATTATTGGGATTGCTTCAAGGGCGTTGACCTGCGACGAACTGAAGTGACGTGCATCACGTGGCTGATTCAACAGACATCTGGATCTCCTATGATCGGATGGGGAACCTATTTCATGATCCAAGCCGGCCTGAGCGAAAGCAATGCATATTCTCTCGGCGTTGGTCAGAGTGCCATGGGGTTCCTGGGGACTGTCTTCTCCTGGTTCTTGATGCCGCACTTTGGTCGTCGCACTCTGTATCTCGCCGGTCAACTCGCCATGTTTGTCATATTGATGATTATTGGTGGTCTTGGAGTTCCAAGCCTGTCTACCTCGATCGGTTGGGCTTCGGGTGCCTTGATTCTCATCCTCACCTTCATCTACGATTTTACGGTTGGCCCAGTCTGCTATTCGCTGGTGGCTGAGCTTCCGTCCACTCGACTTCGGATCAAGACTGTCGTCCTGTCCCGAAACGTGTACAATATCATGGGTATTGTGGTCGGGACGCTTCAGCCTCGCATGATGAACCCGACAGCCTGGGGCTGGCGTGGAAAGACTTGTTTCTTTTGGGGCGGTCTTAACCTGCTGGGCTTGATCTGGACCTATTTCCGTCTACCAGAACCAAAGGTACGTTGCTAATCCTGTTTGCCAGCCAGACTACTCACATTTCCCTCCCAGGGTCTCACCTACGCCGAGCTCGATGTCTTGTTTGAGAATAAAGTCTCTGCCCGCAAATTCAGGCAAGTCAAGGTGGATCCGTATCGCTCGGACAACTTGGTTATTGTCCCCGACGAGTTTGGCGACTATGATGTGGCCGAGAAGAAGGGATTCTAGAGTGATTTGGGGGTGGAGGTGTTGGTCAACATGTGATTGTTGGGCTTATACTTCCCATTTCCTACGATGGCATGTTGTTGGTGGGATGTAATGCTGGCTTCGTGTCTAGGCAACTGTATATAGACACCAAGTTTAGCTGGATGAAGGGGTGTAAAGACGCAGAGTTTATCCAAATATACTTGCTGATTTTAGGTTATTTATTCTCTGTTATGTCAACCACCAGAGCCGTCACTTATCAATATATGTACCGAGTAGTGAGTGGGCTACGTGGCTATTCACACGTGCTACATGTGCCACACGTGCCACATATTATCACTCAGTCAGACAAATTTTCATTCAACTCAACCACCCACTTCTAATGTACCACTCGCGGCATCAACATGCACGAGTATTCGTCCCTATTGGCCACACAATGTCTTTTTAAAATGCACGGACAGTTTCTCGCTGGCCTGTTCGCGGGGGCCACAGACTCTGCCTGATGCGAGCTCCAGCCACTCACTGACAAGTTCGTGTCATGCGCCCAGCAACAAGTGAGGCTAACCAAGGCGTCAACTCAGGGCAAATAATTTCCACCATTTCGTGTCCATTGCCAGCCACTGCCTGCCGAAAAGACAAGGTGGACCACCTTTTGGTCAGGGTCGTGGCTCTTTTGATGCACCGCGTTGCACAAAAGTCCCGGGGCCTTTTTGGCAGCGTCTCAGCCGTAGACCGTCACCACCACCACTTCCACTGATACCCATGACTAGTTCATCCAATGATCTAGAGCCGAGATCCCCCCCTGTGCGACTGGGCTGGCCTTGAACACAAAGCTACAGCTGGGGTAGGACTAAACTCAGGTGCAAAATGTTGTCCTTTGGTATTTGCTGTTGCGGGACAACCTCTTATGTAGCCTAGTGAGGTCGCTACCAAAAAAGTGAGACTTTGAGATTCTTGGCGCTATATCTCGACTTCTCCCCCTCTTATTTTATGCTACGACTGGAAAACAAGAGCGATAATTTACAATCTAGAATGCTGTTGCTATAGCCCAATATACTATGGCGAAAACTGACCTGTGCAGAGTTTCCGTTTCCGGAACTGAGCAACTCGCCATTTGACCTGAGCGATGACCAAGTCACTCTGAGGGGTGGCTATACCATCCTGACATTGGCCTGGCCAGCCCGAGGAGTGCCCTCAACATCGTGAGCACGGCCCTGAGTCTGTGAGGGGTTCCCACAAGTACACCCCTCGGTTTCAATTTTCAGTGTTTCACATACTTGAAGGGCTATTTTCCGGGCTCCCTCTTGATCATTCTTGCTAGCAAAAGCCCTGCTTCTCAGCGCTGCTGCCTGGAGGTGATTTTCAAATCCCTTGCCGTGAGTCAGCCTCTAAGCCGATACAATCAAGGGCGAAAGTGTCGCTCCTGGAACGAGATGTCGAACACTACCTCATCGCTCGATGTTTTGAAATGGCATCATATGTAGAGCCATCCCCTGACATCAAAGGTCTTCAACATAAATACACCATTCGCTCCCTGGTCCGGGCTTTCTCCCAGAATTTCTTTTCTAGTTGGTATAATCCTACTCGGCGAGAAATCCCTGTGCGATCTGTGTCGATGAGAAATGTTACGACCCTTGGTGTTCGGTGTAGATCGTCCCCGAGTATTCCACCTCCAAATGGACCTTTGTTGCCTCTGGGGCAAACCTTTGTGGTTGCCATCGCAACAAATTCGACTTCTTCTGGCTGACTTTCGCGCCATTTTTGGCATAGGTCTATCGTTTCGAAGCCAATATCTGGGGATATTATGCGGTATTTCCTGAGATCTCCGCTATCATTGGAGATCTTAGCGTTTTTGTTAGCTATGCTATTGTCGTTGTCATCGTCGTTGTCATCGTCATCATCGTCGTCATCGTCGTCGTCATCGTCGTCGTCGTCATCGTCGTCATCGTCGTCATCGTCGTCATCGTCGTCATCGTCGTCATCGTCGTCATCGTCGTCATCGTCGTCCTCATCGTCCTCATCGTCGTCGTCATTATGGTCATGGTCTGCGCTATCGCTGTCAAATACCTCTCCACTACCCACATCCACAGGCTCGCGTGCGACCTGTACAAGCAGTGTCTCGCTCTTGAAAACCAGCATGTACTTTAACTTGTCTCTCCATCCCTCTCTGTTGCCCACCGGGAGAAGGAGCTTGGCTTGCGGATCTCCAATTGCGATGAACGAACAAGCGTCCCCACCGAAGCTAGTCAAACTGTTCACAAGGTCAAATCGGTAAAACTGTGTGATTGGAGCGAGCCATCCGATGTATAAAGGGTTCCAAAATTCGATAGAAGATTTGCCCTTGGTATCCCAACCGCTCCAGCTCCAGCTCGGAAAAGTTGTGCGACGGTATCGGAGATGAATTAGAGACATATCAAAAAGAATGCTCTCAAGGAAAAAGTCCAACATAAATCCATAGAAGAATGTGCAGCCAGTGGCTAGTTTGAGCTTCGACATGATACCCTCAAAGGCCCTCAAGGAATCTGATTCAAGCGTCGTGGCTCGATGCAGGTACTCAGATAACAGCCAGAGATATTGCTCGTGGACTCTGCTGGACGGCCGTCTCGCATCGTCCAATTCACCATGTACGTCACCACCACTGGCAGTTGACGAACCAGTTGACGAACTATCGGTGACATCCTTCAGACGCCGCTTAAAGGGTGATTCAAGGTTAGGAATTGAGACATATCCATGAAGACGGGGGTGCTCTCCGATTATGCTCTCGCGATAAGCCCGGTTATCATCGCACAGGTATATGACCTCTTTGGGAGTGAACACGAGTAGTCGTTTTGATAGAACCGCCTCCTGGTACGTCCATGCTCTAGTATTCCATATCGTATTGCGGATGCGATCTTCGATAGGACCTCTATAGAGTGCCAATCGCACTCCGTCGACTAGCTCTTCAACGTCGGAATTTGGACGCTCGCGGATGCCTTGAAGTCCAGCCCATGAATCTTCTCCAGCTGCAGCGACAATGGTCAAGTGAGCGGATGCATAGATCGTACCCATGGCGTCAAATGGGTCGGGCACTCCATGGTCGGGTTTGATAGCATCCTGGTCAAGACAGATGGCGTCCACCCAGAGAAAGGGGATGGAAAGTTGGTGACATAGCGTCATGGCATCTTTGATCGTGTACGGTATGTCGTCCCAGTCATCTGATAAGCCCCCGTCTGATTTGAGTCGGCTCGACATGTTTTGGTCTCTGGTATTTTTGATCTGTCGTACATCTTTCCCACCCCAACGATAACTTAGTGCAGCGAACCTCGGTAAGTCGCCAGTCTCGTCGGAAAGCGAGACCACTTTCCTCCTCTCCACATCAATCAGTAATATTGATGGCTGAAGCGACAATGGTAATGGGGCGGGAAGACATTGCTTGCCGTGGGTAGTACAGAAGTCAATCCAGGTTCTGATGAGTTCTATAGGAACCTTTGTCTTCACTGGTCGACCTTTCAAGAAATTGAGAGCCTCTAGGCACGGGGACAGCTGATTGAGATAGTGTCTATCTTCATTGGTCGACATTCTCATCAATGATCTGATGAATTGTAAGTCAGCTTTCCCAACCCTGGTGGACTTTTTCGGAGGTTCAATAGTGAGCCGAAAGAGATTGCCAGGCACGGGAGAACTGCTGTGCATTGAAATGTGAATTTGTGCGACAACAAGGGAACGATCGCAGACCACCTCTAAAAGCAGACTCTCAAGCGTCAGTTCTCCAACACCAGTGCTCGAGGGTTCTAGTGCCTTCGTGGTAACCGATATTTCGAACTTGTCTCTTGACTTGATGAAATTTTGAGGCCGCACATATCTGTAGATCAGTCTGGCGGACATCTGCTCTGTCTCGGTACGCCGACGAAAATCAAGGCCCTTATGCTCGATCGCACGAAAGACAAGGCGGCAAAGTGGGCATGTCTCCCTCCTCTCCAGCATATCAGCGAAAGATCGATCAGCTCTGGGGTAAACGGCCTTGTCAATATCGAGATGAACAAACAAACGCCTCAAATAAAACGTGGGATTGAGATCGGCGCAGTAATGGCAAAGTTGATCGTCTTGAGTCATCCTGATCCTTTTTGTCCTTACTTGGACGATGATTCTTTCTGCATGAGTTGTGATAATACTGTTCTCTGAACTGGCAGAACGTCAACAAAGGAGCGTAAGGCATAATATCAACATTCGGTAGCAACTGTTGCCTAACAAGTGTTGGGGCGAATCGTTGCTCAATGACTGCTGCCTAATGATTTCTGCTCTTTGAAGTTGACAGCGCACCATGGCATGTGCTTCGCCACAATCGCAACCCCTACAAGAATGATGCACATATCATTTTCCTCCACGTTTTACCCTTTGGCCAAATTACCCTTTGGCTAGCAAGCTTACACTTGTAGCATGACGCAACCGTAACTGCACAAACTGCTATTAAGATACAGCACGTTGATAACCTTGCATGTTGATACGCAGGAACACTTTTGTCCTCACAAATGAATGCAATCAACCATCAGTCGTATTGGATAAGTACGGTGTGGCAGTGTAGCAGTTGGGCAGCGAGGCAATGCAGAAGAACGCTGTGTGACAAAAGTTCTTTGCAGGTGCAACTCAGCTCGCATAGGCAACCGAGCAGTTTTGTCTAAAGTTGCCGAAGATGCCGTAAAAGTAGCTCGCAGAAGAGACGGATCTTGTCCAGAGAATGATAGAAAATTTATAAATATCACTTGAATCTCGAATAACCTACCTCTTGCTAAACTGGAAAGTCAACAACTCAACTTTCCCACCAGCGAATCGCCCTCACTTGTTTTTACCAATGCTATAACTGTCAATAATATCGATATATCTCTGCTCATAATCCAACAGGCTCCCCAGTTACAAGGCTGATTATGCCAGGTGCGTACCACTTAGACAAGTCCTTTTCAAGCGCCTAATTTTCTACAGACGCAATTCTGATGACACAAAATCATCCGGAAGCTGCTTCAAAATTTGACGAGGCAGTGACATCGTCACAGCGGCTAAGCCACAAATCGTCTCAACAATATTCAAAAAACCCGCTGCCGCTGCCGGACTGGTTCCTCGACAACAATACAATACTAGCGAACGAGTCGGTCAAGTCACTGCCAGTGACCAGATGTTGTTGCCTGAAGGAGAGAGGCCTCGAAAGCGAAACGCAAATCAATGGCAATAATAATGTCTCGGTCAAAGGGGCCGAGAGTGAATTGAATAAAAGAGATGAGTATTCAATGGGTGGAACGACACCGGCTGAATGTCTAATGGCTTTCGCAAATGACTATGAAATCAGCTGCGACCTGTACTCCGAGACCTACGACACAATCCTCTCAGGGTTCATTGATGCACACAGTATTGGGGACCCGTCAGGCACGTGGCTGAACACAACTGCATTCCTCCTTCACTCAGCTAAACAAGAATATTTGACCTTCTTGGACAATCTCGTGCTCCACCTCTCCCGAGAACTCGGGGCTGACCTTGTAACACTAGATGTACAAGATCTCGATGACCTGTGCCAACATTTCTGTCCAGAAGAGCATCCAGAGCCCGAAAAGCATACCGACTATCCACATCAATTCATAGAGTGGTATTTCAAGGATGATGAAGACAGGAATAGATCGTCGAAACCTTCCATGGAAGACATCGTCAATGCTATAATTAGTGCCGCCGAAATGAAAACCACTCGCGGTCATTCCCAGTCATCATCTAAAGCGCCTCGACTCATCGTACATCTAACGAACCTCGAGAAACTAGGGCAACGTCTCAGCCAATCCCCTTCTTTTTGGAGACACTTGCACGAAGTTATAGAGCAACGGCGGAGCGAAAACAAGGCAACCGTCGTGATAGCCACCAGAGTCCCTGCCGTACCGAGGCACACAATCAAAGAACTGGATTTCATGGATACTGTGCTGGATAGCCTCTACTTGAGGGGTGAAAGCACTATTCCTTTAGTTCCCAAGGCAACTGAAAAGGCGAGGGTCGCTTCCGAACGAGATAGGAACGCGCATGTTTGGACCAGCAAGTCGAGGGAATTACGTCGAGCTTTAAGGTGGACCCTTAGGCACAAGCTCGACAGCGACAAACTATTGCCACACGCCATGTGGGAGCTACCTGACTCAGAAGACATAAAAATTGACGCTCAAAAATGGTCAAATACGACTATCGGAAGACTTACGAGGCAGATTTGTGCCCGTATCAGCTCTTTGTCCGGGATCGAGATGGACTACGTTTTTGAGATTATCGCCCGACATGCCAGGAATCAAACAACGCTCACGAAATATGCCTCTGCTTGGCAAAATAATAAATTCGAGGACATCTCTACTGCAAATTTGGATCAGAGCGACGACGATAGGTGGAGCGAGGGAGGTGAGGGCTCCGGAGATGAGAGTGAGGAAAGCACAGAGGAGGGTAAGTCAGGGGTACCAGGGATATTGGATCGCATATCACCAAGTTGTAGTATGGTCGAAAGGGACCTCTTTCACTGCGTTGTCGACCCAGGTATGTCAGAACTTCAGGAATGTTACTGAGGTATACTAAAACAAATTATGATGATAAGAATATGCTGACTCTTTTTTAGAACATCTCACCACCGGTTCTGAGAGTCTCTGGATCGATCAAGAGCTCAAAGAGAGTCTACATCAGCTCCTATCGCTGCGCGGTAGTAGGAGGACTTATGGTCTCCTGGCGAAGGCGTCTATCTCTGGGGCAATAATTTACGGCCCACCCGGAACAGGAAAAACCCACTTTGCCAGAACCATAGCAAAAGAATCCGCATCCAATTTTATTGCGGTTACTCCAGCAGATCTGGAGAGTTCAGCTATTGGCGAGACCGAAAAACAAATACAGGCCGTCTTTGCTCTGGCTCGTAAGCTTGATCCATGTGTGATCTTCTTGGATGAAGGAGATTCACTTCTCCGCCGGCGACAATCGAATGATCGGCATTGGGTGCGCAGCCAAATGGCCCAATTCCTTACAGAGATCGATGGGCTGCAACAAAGAGGGGGGAACCCATTTCTCCTGGTTGCAACGAACCGACCCGGCGACCTAGATGATGCAATCTGCAGGCGGCTGCCTCACACTGTCCACGTCGGCCTTCCAGATGAAGAAGGCAGGAAGGCCATTCTGGATATATATCTTAAGGAGGAACAGGTTGCTGAAGACGTCGACGTTACTACCCTAGCGGCTATCCACACAAAGGGTTTTTCTGGTGCCGACCTGCGCTCGCTTTGCATCCAGGCTGCAATGATCGCCCAAGCCGAGGTGGATAAGAATCAAACGCCGTCGACTGAAGAGGAAGTATGCGAGGAGCCTAGGAAGATAATACTGACAGAAGGACACATTCACAAGGCCTTACAGAGAACAAGACCATCGGTTACACCAAAAATGCTGAAAGCGCTTCAAAAATTTAGGAATCGGCGGGGGGATTGAGGAAAAGCATACCTACTATTATGAGGCCCAGAACACTATTACACGAACCCCGCTTTCTTAACGGACAACGTTAGGTACGTTCTACTCAAGAAACTCTCCTGCCCTTTCTCAGACTTATATTTACTAGCATTTTGTATATCCCACTGGGATGGGAAGAAAAATGGTCACGTTGGATACGTCGTTGATGATTTGCGCCGAACTGTTACGTGCATGAATTTGGGCGTCTAGAAATCGCGAGGGTGGGCCAGTTAATGCACTGTGGTTGCAGCTGTCGTCGAAGCTCTGGGGTAGTTCGAGCGCTTGGCAGGGTATAAACCACGCCGTTGGTGCAGTTGACTGCCGGCGCATCTGAACGACTCTTTTGACTGTTGCCGGACCAGAAAGTGACAGCGGACGAACATGCATTTCCGCGAGCAATCACTATCCGGGTTTTGTTCTCAGAAGAATCGGCGTCATCGGGCTGGGGGAGTGCTTCGATATACTGGAACGCGTCGGCGTTGAATGAGTGATGGACGCCTACCAGGACATGGTAGGTCAAGAGCGCCTCGGAGACATTGGTGACTCCATTGAATGCAGAAGTTTTGGGTACTAGAAGCGTGATGTTGTCGCTGGCGAGCGTTTTTGATAAATTTGGATATTTGGCCAAGTATGAGGCGAAGGTAGAGGTGCCGTCATTGTCGTTCAGGTAGTCAATAATTGAGGAAGCGTTTCCTGCGGCGCATGTAAGGGCCGCAAAGAATAGAAGCAATATCAACGCCATGGTCGACACGGTCGCTGGAGTCTACTTGGCTGAGCATGTGGCAGGAGGAAAAGAGAAGAATGTGGGAGCAGTGGTAGGTTCACGAATAAACCCGCCTCTCATGAAACGAAGACACTTATTTAGGGCCGGTAACTCTGCTTGTACTCGAATCATCTGCGGTCCTTGAATCTAAATTGAGTACTGCGACGATGGTCTTGTGGACGGGACTACTTTGGCGGCAACATAGGGTGCTTGAGCAAGCGAAGTTGTGATCACTTACAGCAACGGGGGAGAGCTGGATCACTTTGCTGTCGTACATTCGCTTGCGCCACTATCTCCCCCTCATTCCAAGTGGGCTTGTCGTGGCGGAGGCGGAGATTGGTGAGCACCTTTTACAAAAATCTGCTCAACAATCTGCCAGTGCCACATCCTCGAAGAAACTTGCTCCCTTCGCGTGCATCACTATAGTGGTCATGGAGTATAGGACCAAGTTAACAAAGGGAGGTTTATATGTAGTCAAGTCAAAGGTTCGAACACCCTAGCGCGCGGAGGGGGCCTACAGCGCCCTCGAATTGTCTTTCCTCTGCCCTGTCTGGTACCGAACGAAGCGGTTAAGCTTGAAGAGGTCAAGCACTTGGAATTTTGATGGTTGGGTTGTAGTCCAGGCTGCTTGATCAGGTTTGCCGGGAGATAGTTCTTTTGCATATTCTTGCAGAGCCTCATTCAGATTGGTAATGTGGGTATTGTGACAGCGGTTGTAATGAAAGTGCATAATCTGAACCGTATTGGAGGTTACAGTTCCTCTTCCAGCGCATCTACACTGTCAGTCTTCGTCTTGTATGGAACCGACTTTGAAAAATTCACCAATCTGCATTCTGCCAGCTGGGACTAGACTTTGTGGTACAACCGCTGGGAAGGGATGGCCTCTGAACTCAAAGTAGTATGGGAACACTCGGATAGAGAGTATTTGATCCTGGGCAGGGCGTGACTTTCCACGGCCATCTGCGGATACATCCTCGAGTGTACTCCAATGACTCTCTCAGCGTGATCCATATCTTGTTGATTCCATAAAGAAAGCTGAAGACTCGGAGAAATAATAACGATTCTCTGCGAATGCAGGAAGAAAGACGGACTGGCGTGTTCATGTCCTCCGGAAAGAATACAACGGAGGAATCGTGCTGCGCCAAGAAGGCCACCAATTATATTAACCTGATTCGGTCTGGGGGTGGGTCTTGCAATAGCGTCATACATCTTGATTGGTTGATTAAGTGGTGAGCATGTTTTTGGGGATTATCCTTGGCCCTTAATATAAGTCGGACCACCTTGTAATGCGCCAACCGTGTAACGCGTCACCGTGGAACGCGCCATCCATTACCCACTACCTTTCATTCCATTCATTCGTACGTACCCAATTACTCTCCTTTTCTTCTGTAGTT
>NW_019174087.1:0-55505 GCF_001642475.1 Fonsecaea monophora
ACCACCACCACCACCACCACCACCACCACCACCCTGACTGAATTCCCCACAACACGAGGCTGTTGGGCCAAAAGGGGCTTGAGGGGGTATAGAATACGGAGTATTCCTCTGTAGTATTGAGGCGGGGCTGGTGTAAGGTTGTGTAGGATGTGGGGAGTGGGATTGGACAAGTGGATTTGTATCTCTAGGAATTCTCCTAGACATCATTACTCGGTAGCCTGACAGGAGAACCGTACATGTCCATCCGGTATACTTATACACAGCTTGGAGGGGGTACAGTGCGAATGGCTCAAAGTCCAAAAGTTTTTGTCAAGAATCCATGAACACGAGGAACTGGGGACCTCGCCCTCTCCCCCGTCCAATGGTAAGCTCCAGCGAAATAGGCGTCAACAGCAATGACCGGCGTCATGCATGTGAGGTCCAAGGGCGGGGAAAGGAAAAAAGAAAAAGGAAAATCTTGGGTGCTAGCCAGCAGCACACACGGTCGATTCTATTCTCACGACTCTCCTCGAAGTCCTTTTGTCTTTCTCTCTTCTCCAGGAACGACTCTTGATTACATACACAAGTGAAGATCCAAGATGCCAATCCCCACCGAAATCGTCGGGAGTCTTCCTCGACCGGCGTACCTCCAAAAGGCCTTTGCCGACTACGACGCCGGCACCATCACGCGCGACGAGCTCGTCAAGGCCCAGGACCGGGCGGTCGAGGACTCGTTGAAAAACCTCGCGGCGACCGGGGAGGCGTTGATCACCGACGGCGAGCAGCGGGCGAGTTCGTTCGCCACGTACCCCATCACCGACACCCTCGGGGGCACGGGTCTGTCAGAGAATCTGGCTGCCGACGGGCAGTACTTTGCCATCTTTGACGATGGCCATCACCGGCAGCTGCCGCGCCTGGTCAAGGGCCCCTTTCGGTACAAGACGTACGCCTACGAGAACCTGAAGCGGTCGATGCCCCTGGCCGGTGGACACGCCATGAAACAGGCCGTCATCGCCCCGTCCATGATGTACCTGCTGTACCCGCTCGATGGGTCCGTCGAGGGATACTCCCGCGAGGACTTTGAGAAGGACGTCGTCGCCGAGTGCGAAAAGGACATCCGCGGCTGTTTCGCCGCTGGGGCCAAGCGCGTGTCCATCGACTTTACTGAGGGTAGACTGGCCGCGAAGAATGACAAGAGAAACCCCTGGACGGGGAAGCATTTGTTGCAAAAGTTCATTGACCTGAACAACCAGGTGCTCGGTAAGTGGGTCTGATAGCTATGATGTTCATGGCGAGAAGAAATCCTTTTAGACGTAGAGACAGGCACACAAGAGATGTGGTCGCACTTTGGCTGGTATACAAGTTTTTTGATATGTTACTAACATGAACTCCCCTCCCCCATGGGTGGTGGCGGTGGCGCGATATACAGATCGATTCACACCCGAAGAACGCAAGAACATCGGCATCCACACCTGCCCCGGCGGGGACTGCGACTCGGTGCACTCGGCCGACGTCGACTACCACGAACTGCTGCCGTCGCTGTTCCAGATGAACGCGGGCTACTTCCTGATCCAGCTGGCGTCGGAGAAGAACAAGACCAAAGTGTACGAGGAGATTGGGCGCACGATCCGCCGCGACGCCCAAGGTGTCAAGCAGGTCGCGTTTGTCGGCGTCGTCAACCCGCTCAACCCGGAAGTCGAGACGGCCGAGCACGTCTGCGAGGCCCTCGTCGAGGCGGCCAAGTACATCCCGCCGGACCAGCTGGGCGCCACCGACGACTGCGGCTTCAGCCCCTTCAGCATCGACGTCAAGCCCAAGCACAAGAACAACCCGGACTATGCGCGCGAGGTCGCCTTTCAGAAGATCGCCAGCCGCGTCAAGGGGGCCAGGATGGCGAGTGAGCGGCTGGGGTTGTGAGGTGTCGTCTATTTAGCACATGGATGGGGGATACATCCCAGATGGGAGCACACTAGACACATGTGTATCCCGTAATTACATAAAAGTCGAGGCAATCCCAAAAAGTTCATCCCAGTCTTCGGTTGTGGTCGCAAGCTATCCCTACGTGGGCTTATCTAGTACCATGAACATAGATCATGATCTTTGAACAATTTCGGAAAATCAATAACAAAAGAGACTTGGCTAAATATGTGTGTAGGGTAAAGTACCTTGTACTCTGACATGCATGGGTTTGTCGATGTTCAGCCTTGCCCCCAGATGTTGTCGAGTCTCAGCCTTGCAGCCAGCCAGCCATATTCCCCGCCTGCTGCTGCGCCCTTGCTCGCTTGCTCGCCTCTCCCCATCTCTTGACAGACCACATTCCAACCACGGTGTTATCTCCTCGCAACCTCAACATCTCCTCTATCATCCACTCCTGTACTCGTGCATATCCCCATCCAAAAATCCTCAAACCCGAAACTCCCCAACTTTGACACGAACGACAAGCGACCTCTCCTAAATCCTGCTTGCGTGCTTTGAACTTCACCTCCCCCTCAGAAGCGAGCAAGTACATAAACCATGGATAAACCTCCTCCGTCTGCGAAACCGTCGCCGTCCCAGGGAAAAGCAAACTACGTGTCCTCGTCGGGCCATGTTCTAGAGAGGTAATTAATCCCCTGCTCCTCCTTCTCCGCTTCACCTCCTCTCGTTCTACAACCCCTTCCAGTCCACACTGTTCCCTATTCCATATAAATAGCTATATTCAGTTGATCTTTGGCCTTTGTTTAAACCTACCCATCTACCCCAGTCGTTCGTATGTGTGCATGTGCTGACTTATATATCAGACCACCCCTCTCCGCCCGCATCTCCCGCTTCTCTGACGACCTGTACAACTTCCTCGGCCTGTACCTTGTCTCCCTCTTCTCGCTGGACCCCTACACGGCCGCGCAGAACAGCCAGTTCAACACCCGCGGCCGGCCCAACGCGTATCAAGACCGTCCGCGCTGGGGTGCGGGGAGTACTACACGACTCGGCGGCGGCGGCGGCGGCGGCGGCGGTGGTAGTGGCAGTGGTGGTTCTTGGGGAAGAGGTGGAGGTGGTGGTGCCGGCGGTCCTGGCAGTGGGTCGAGGAGGATGGGAGGGATCGACGACGTGCGCGGCCCAGAGTGTGGAAGTTGTGGGTGATTACTGCGGTCGAAAGAAAAAAAAATTGGGCACAATCCACAGTGAAGATACGATTGGTTTTCCCCCCTGAGTGGGACGAGGGTGGAAGAAAGGGAAATGAGATCATACAAGAATAAGAGGAGAAGACGGTGTCCGATGCCCGAACCTCGACACTCGAGGAGAGCTGACAAAAAGGACGAGGACAACGACGAAGACATGGTTTCCCAGCTTCTTCTACTCGATGGTGGGGATATCGGTGGTTCGTCTCTCCCTCTCCGTCCAAGGCCCTGTCTGCCGGGACCCCCAAAGCATCGAACATTTCAAACCGGCAAAAACGACGGGGCTTTGAGAGACGGCACGCGATCGACGTGGACCGTTATCGCAAGGAGAGCCGGTCCACTCTCTCATGAGTGACGGAACTGCACCACCACCACCACCATCACTACAAACACAAGGGCATTTTTATAACGGAGCGCTGGAAGGGTTACTGAATGGGCGTAAGATATCAGGCAAATACACAAAGTAGTGTGATCCCAAACTGCAAAAAGCGGATCTCTACCAATGTGAAAGCGGGCAAATGTAGAAACGTATCAGCAACACTGGCCTGAAATTTCTTCGTTGTCGAGATATCGAGACATTCCCGATCAAAGAGGTCGTGGATAGATAGACAATGACCCAAAATATCCCTTCGCCCTCTTCACCTTCATACGTATATTATCCCAAGGAAAATATCAAGTACCGAATAATGCCCTAGCTCGTACAAATCAAATCTTTCCAATCTGCACCTCCTTCACGTCTATATCGCCCGCCAAATCGGCGGTCGCCGTCTCTCCCCTGCCAGCTCTCCTCTTCTTGAGGACATTCTCGATAAATGCTTCCCCGGCCTTGTAACTGCTCCGCACCAGCGGGCCGCTCGCCACGTACAAGAAACCCATTTCCAGCGCCCGCACGCGCCACTGCTCAAAGACGTCCGGCGTCACGTACTCGTGCACGGGCATGTGTCTCTTTGTGGGACGCATGTATTGGCCAAACGTGACCACGTCGACGTCGACGGCGCGCAACTCTCGCAGCGTAGCCCACAGTTGATCCTCGGTCTCGCCCAGGCCCAGCATGATGGATGTCTTGGTGATGAGACCTGGTTGTGCTGCTTTGGCGGCTTTCAACACGCTGAGCGATTGCCGGAATGTTGCTCGGCGGTCGCGCACCTGAGGCGTCAATGCCTCGACAGTCTCCACGTTGTGCGCATACACATCCAATCCTGACGTCGCAACAAGTTTGACCATGTCCAAATCCCCCGCGTAGTCGCCGGTAAGACACTCGACCAGAATAGCGGGCGCCTTGGATTTTATTTTGCGCACCGTCTCTGCAAAGTGGTGCGCTCCTCCATCCGCCAGATCGTCTCGGTCAACACTTGTCAGAACGACGTAGCCTAGACCCCACCGCGAAAGCGCTTCGGCCGTATGTTCTGGCTCATGCGGATCCAACGGAGGAGGAGCCTTTGACGTCTTGACACTGCAGAAACGACAACCCCGGGTGCACGTATCGCCCATCAACATGATGGTCGCCGTGGCCGCGGACTTGGTGCTCCCTCCCCAGCAGTCGGAGATATTGGGACATCGGGCCTCCTCACACACAGTATGTAGATTCAGACCGCGCAAATCATTTTTGATCTTCTTGTAGGAGGAGCTGTCCGGGATCGGCGTCTTCAGCCACGAGGGCAGGCGGGTGATTTTTTTCTGCTTGCCCTTCGGCCCTACGAGGGCAGTCTTCAGGGCGTATGCTTCCGAGGGTTCCAATGGCGGCTCCTTGCCTGACACAAAGTCGGAAAACGAAGGCCCGGCATTGAGCTTGTCGGCGAAGGTGGTCGCACGCACTCGTGGCTTGCTGGTGGGGAGGTCATCAGTCGTGGTGGCGAATGTCCGCGATGCAATCGAGGCTGATGTCGAGGTGGCAGGAAGGAAGACTTTGAACGGAGAAGACCATGGATGGCCGTTGAGACAGCGGTAGCGGGGGACTGTAGTAGCCATGGTCGAGGGTGATGGAGATGATGGCAATGGTCCTGGTTTGAGATGTAGCAGTGGCGGGACAAAGGGCGTTGACATATTCTTGCGGTTTGAATGGCTCAAACGGGTCAATGCCGCTTTTACAGCCCTATTTTCTCGTTGGCGGCAACAAAGCCGAGATCGGTCAGGCCTGCGATTTTGTGTCTACATATGAAAATTAAGCGACGTTGAACGACGGAGTATTCCATCTAACCACCACCTTGACCATGCTGCCATGCTGCCAGCCTCAACAGACTTGCGATCTCCCTTTTTTCACTCATCACCGCTCCATGAACCTCGTACTGCCACTGCCAATCCCTCACGTCATGTTTGGAAGAATACTGGATCTTGCCCCACCGTCAGGCTGATCACCGATTTCGTCTTGCAGGGTTCGTATGGTTATTACGCCCGGATCGGCCAGCATCTTCCTTGGCCGCTTCTTACGGTTTGATGACATCTTGCTCGCCGGTCATGAACATGATGCTGGCCTTGATCAAGACACACAACACATCAAGCTCAGCCTGGTCCCGTGGAGCGTACACTATGAGGAAGGTGTCTCCAATACCCCACATATTCTTCAACCCACCGAACCACCACGGCTGAGTTCTAGCACATCGATGCCGTTGAGCCCAACCCCGTTGGATGAGAATTTTTGCATCCGCTGGTGAGAAGTAAAGGTGCAGTGAAGTGTCTCCATGGATATGCCCTAATTCGCCGTTGGCGACGGTTGCAATTTGTGGTAAGTTGTCTGGCTCCGCAAGTATGCTCGGATGCACAAAGAGTGCATAGTGGTGTTTCTCGACAACCGAAACTCGTTGTTGCAGCAGGTTGGGATTTTGCTGGACAAACGACGAGAACATGTCAAGTACACGCTGGCCAAAGGTTAGTTTGGAGCCTCGACACCACCACATCACGGCAGTCTATCACATGGACTGCAAATACTTGGGGCTCACTCACCGAGTTCATTTCTTGACTGGGACACTGACTAAACTGCCTTTGAGGCGCGATGCCCAGAATGACTGGCCGTTCCCCTCTTCGAGCCGGCAGCGCCATGATCTCCTTGTGAGCACCATGGTCCGGATAGTCTCCAGTCCACGTGGTATCCCGAACGGCGAGAGTGAACGGCCTGACCAGAATGTGGACTTTGAACCAGCCAAAGATGTCATGAGAGGGACCGCCAACTCCCAGGGATTTGAAGAAGCGATAGTCTTGTATGCACCACCAGAGGAAACTGGCCAAAGAAAAAGCGACCGCGAGGTAAGGGAGTACCGGACTCACCCTCTGAAGGGCAAGAGCAGCGGGGGGATGAGGGTCGGTAACGTTGGGAAGGGTATAAACATCCATGGCTGGGAATATCGGAGAGGGTGAAAGAGTTGGGAAGGAAAGGAGGGAGAAAGCAATGGTCCTCGACAGGCAGTTTTATGTGCGAGAAGCGAGAGGTAGTGGGCGGTGTGACTATGGTCGACTCGAGGGATAGTCGAACGCCGACGGGTTCAGATTTCCTGGCTGCGTTGTTGAAATGCATGTGAGATCTCGAAAAGAGAAGGAGGTTGCACGTTGTTTTCGGGCACATAGCACGTATCGGAAGACCTACCGCCAAACTAAAAAACCAACGGACGGTCAGTCTCACACAGTAGCAGGAGGAATTAAAGCGCAGTCCATTGGCAGAAGAGCCAGAGGAATGACGAGGCATCATGCTCTGATGTAGCAGGACCAGATTGTGGACCCTCATTTGTCTCTCGGGGGGATTGACTGATGCCCAGTGACGCAGGGCAGCCTCAGAATATGCGTGAGGTCACTTGGACACTGCACAATTTCTCGTATCGTCCTCCTCTTTCGAGACGTGCAGCTATCCATCAGCCCGCTTCTTTAGTTCGACTTCTCCGCAACGCGTGGGAGTGTAGGTCCTGGCCTGGCTTTCTCGAGGAATAGGCTATGAGAGACGGTGGGATAGCCGACGGTCTGTTTGGTAGGGGGTTTGTGCCTGGGACTGGGGGAGAAGAAGCTTCTATTCCTCTTCAGATCGAGAAAACAAACAGGTTCAGGGTCTCCCTTGGTATTTTTTGAGAAGAATGGTTGAGGACGTGGGGGGAAAGCCAACTCGAGCGTGGTGGGAGCGTGGGTTGTTCAAAGACGCAGGCCTGGAGTAACTTAGTTAGCTGCACTATGTCCGGAAAAACCGGGACTTGCCTCGCCAGCCAGGCACCACCCACGGCACAACCAACCAAGCAGAACCCAGGCACCACCAGCACCACAGGATATGCTGAGCTCAACGCAGGACTCTCCGCAGCTAAAAAGTCACGCGGGATGTTGACCTCAAGCACCTGAGGCACCCAAACGACGCCGCGCCATGACATCAGCCGGGGATGGTTAGTAGCCCTTGACCTCCTCTTCTCCCTGCGTTTTCCTCCGAGTTCATTGCCTGTGTGCCTGACCCTGTCAACTCCACGACGCGGTTGTGCTGGAGATGGAGCTGGAGCTACGTGATTTTTGTGTGGTTCGCGTGCAAGACAGGCGGGAGGAACTTCCAGGCACCAAAGACAGTTTGTGAGACCTTGGTGAGGTGTTCTTGCCACTAGGATCGACGGAGAGTGCTCACGCGACGTGCAAAAAGGCTGACCGTATGACTACTGGTAGATTAAAATCGGAACACCATGAGGAAGAACTGCCCCGTCTGCGGCCGCGCCCTGCGGTGTATCGATTGTCTGGGATCTGATCCAACGGGGCTCGGTAGCGGATTCAACGATCCGAGTCCGGGGTAAATTGGCTTAAAACGAAGTCATGGTCAGAAATAGGCTGTGGCGATCGTTTACAAGTACTGCAGTAGACAGGACAAAAGGACAAAGGCAGTGGCAGAATTTAGGCGAAGGACTTTGGTGTTGCGGTGGTGCTGGAGGGTGGCATTGGTGAGGCTGAAAAATACTGGGTAAGAATCGCACATTGATGAGAAGAGGGCATCATTTCAACAAAACAGATGGATTTCCTCTTAGCTGGATGGTCATCATTTATAATGATAATCTTCTGTTGTTGGACGCAATGGTGTCCGTATCCTCATTTTAGCATCAGTTGCTCCCAATGTTAGAGGCACCGCCATCGATATGAGTACTTTGGTGAGATCTGGGAGCGCGTGTGTCCGTGTCATTTCTCCTAAAATTGGATGAATTGATTCTCTCCAAATTGCAACATCATGGTGCGCTCTTTTTGCCCGAGACATGACAAACTTGGTTGACATTGGTGATGGTGAGAAACGCTCATAGTTTCAAATTCAGCAGCTCACATGTCGCATCGTATCGGCAAAACTATTTTTCCGCAACCGCATGTCTAGGCTCAGAGAAATCATCCCACCTGCGACGCCTGCGCTTCTGCCTCTCCTTTTCCCTCTACCTAGAAAAATCTTTTTCCCAAGGCCTGGACTCCAATCTCTACTACTGGTAGTTCTCCGAAGAAACTCCCCTTGAATGCCCGAGAAGTCAAACAACTACCCAAAGTCCACTTGAACCCTGATTGATATAATTTCACGCACCACAACACCAACCAACACACCCACAATCTGCGTCATCCACCTCGATTTCTTCATCTCTATTGCCCGCCAGAGCCGAGCCTAAACCAGACTAACGGATTCGCACCCACCACCGACCAAACTGCGCCTGTTCAAAGGAGCGCATTCTCCCCCCTCCCCTGCGCCCAGGCCACCACCCAATCCACCAACTGCGGCGACTGGACTTGTCATATGGTGTGCTTTCCAATACAAAGTTGTTTTCGCCTTCATCCTTCCATCCCCTGCCTTGCCGATCCACGCTATTACATACACTCGGAGCTGGTGACGAACGTCGAGAGATCTGCCCTCGCGCTTCCTAAAGCACAGAAACTCCAGCTTTTCCCCCCCTTTCGCCATCCAAATAATCAGTGAATAGATCCATCGGGAAATTTCACACAATTCTTCAGCCTCCTCGATCAATCCAAGTCCTTCACCGTGGCGTCCTCAAGCCTTCAGACTTGGTCTTCTGATCTCGTACGAAATCTCAACAACCTCGCCCAACCGATCCTTCGACACTTGCCGGCCGATTTTCACAACAACGTCAATCTTCTCCTGACAGAGTACTCCACCGCGTCCTACACGACCCTTGCTGCCCTCATCCTCTCCCTCGTCTATCTTGTTGCCCGCTATCTCATGAGTAGCTACGGTAGCTACGTCGCCTACGGTGGTCGTAGTGGGGGTTCGCCTTACACCAGCAACATCGTCGATCCGTACACTCGCAACCTGTCTAATCACTTTGAGTACATTGACGCCGATCATGGCATGCTTCAAGAGCCGCATCGTCACTCTGTGTCCAGACTACATGAGGTGCCGATAGAAGACCCTGATGCTCCGGATGTCATCCTTGTGCGATACATGGCCTCTCTGTTTCCTGTCGAATTCCCTCCATATTCCATCAGTGAGGAGACCGCCTATGTCGGTCAACTTCGAGAAGCCGTCGCCCGGTACTTGCAGACGGATCCCAGAAGAGTGCGACTGGTGTACAAGAAGCGCGACCTAAAGCACGATGGGTGGCCGTTGCGAAAATATAACATGAAGCAAAACAGCGAGGTGGCAGCCATCAAGACCGAGGCGATACTGGACTACAGCGATAGAGATAGTCACTCATCGGGCGGTGAGGACGTTCCTGAGCAAAATCCTCGGCGCCGGCCCCGTGCTGCGTCTTCGGTCAGACATCGTAGCGACGAAAATCTGCCACAGCAGAGACCTGCGGCATCGTCCAGTTTTCTTCATCCCAACGGGCACGTTTCTTCTGGGACCACGTCCGAACGACAGTCTCGCACCAATTTAAGACCAGAGCCTGATGATCGGCCCGTGCGACGCGAGCCGTCTCGCACCCGGGGAACGTCACCTCGACCGTCGTCCACCCCGACACCTATTCCCACCTCACTGCCTGCGGCGGACCCGAACAGTCCATTGGGAAAGTTACAGGCCCTTTCGGATAACTACCACGAGCAATGGCTTCCTCTCTGCCGCAAGTTCATCTCCAACCCCCCTTCTTCGGCGCAAGATCGGGAGAAAGAACACCGCAAGTTGAGTGAGAGCGTCATGACGCATATTATCCTGAAAGCGGACGCAATTGACGTGGATTCTACGGAAGCACGTGGATTTCGAAAAGGCCTTTTGAACGAGATCCAGGAGACGATGAAGAAGATAGATGCGGTAGCCAAGGCTTGAAGACGAGGGTGCTTGTTTAGGTTCAGTTTGCATTGTTCCGGCGCAGGATATGCACTTGTCAGTGCTGGTTGGATGAGTCTTTCGCTGATACTCTGTATGAGTGAGCATCGCGTGTTTCATATGCGGCGTGGATTAGGTGTCTCTGGCAACTTTTGCATGGAAGGTTTGCGACTAAGAGCAATGATGTGAACGATAGAGATGGGTTATCGGGCGACGACGGAGCATTGCATGGGAAAGCATTACACAGCAGCAAGACGAGATGCGTGGACATCCGAGCGACTGGCATTAGCACATAATAATTGGATTCGTTAACCACACTTCGTCGAAGGCTGTTCTGAGCATGCGTGATAAAGATCAAGCCCAAGCAGCCGGCCGAGCCGGTGTCGAGACTCGAGAGGAGCTAACGATGCAGGTATGCAATGCAGCCACAGGAACGAGACTGGACCAATTCCTATTTTGTTGTTGACTGTTGAAGGCCGTATGTGAAGAAATTATACAGTATTGACCATCAATGTGTCTTGTATGGAGCCATGTCGATCATGTCGATCATGTTGGAAAGAGTTTGATTTGAATGCAAAGACGAGACATGCAAGCATGCAAACATGTAGATGGGGCACAGGGCGCGTGGGCTCATCTAATTCATCGATTAGGTATTATCTTCCCGTCTTTCTATGTACCAAGTTAAGGTGCATCGCACATGGCGTTTCCTCTTCGCTGGACTTTCAAGTGAGCAATGTTTCCTAGTCGTGGACTTATCTACCTATCCGTCTATCTGTCGCAAGGCTGCCTACTTCTCGGCCCCTGGTCCCGATTCCGGAGCAATCACTACATGTCTCCTTATCCGAGTACCATGCTCCATGAAATTGGCGGTATGGCTGGCTGGAATGGCTGGCTAGTCCCCTTCTCTAACGAAACCTTGGAGAGTGTCGGCTTTGGAAGAAATACCTCCATTGAGTCGCCGAGTTAGACACCATATTAGGGGTACGGTAGGGATATCCAATTTCGATGGATATACACGGTCATTGCCTGACTTGGCAGTCCTTGAAAGTATATTATACCGACTACTTGCCATATAGTGGATTTCTCGGAACTCGGAGCTCGGGACATGCAGAAACTTGTACTCCGCGACCGCAAAACATTGCTGCAACTCCGTACTCCGTAGGTAGCCAGAGGTACTTTAAGTCTACCTGCAGCCAGCCTCGCGACAATGTCCCAACCTTCTCCGGCAAAGAGCCTTCAACTTAGCCTGACTTTTTACTTTGACTTGGCTGGGAAGTCTGGTGCACATTACATCGACCCTCGACACGGCACAGGTATCTCTTACACGTGCCGCATCGTATCATCGTGTCATGCATACAGCCGGCGCGCGCAGATCCCCAAAAAGCCAATAAACATACTCAAAATTTGCCCGTCCTGAATTCAACCCAGATCTCCCAAGAGTGGGTTTTTCTAGTTGTCAGATGCCGATTAAAAGGGAATCTTGCTCGTGGAGGGATCTGCTCCTTGCTGGGAAGATCTTCATCATCCATGATTACATTGTCCGAAACAGCGCATGCACGCAAGCCACTCGAGAGTTTTCTCACCTTCCCACTTCCCACCTCCCCCAAAACACGCGTCGCTTGGATCAGGACATCCGACGATGCAGGAAGGAAGTAAGTAGGTAGGTTGGTTGGTTGGTTAGTTGGTTGGAGGAAAGAAGTACGACGCGTTTTTCCCGCTGCTCCGCTCGTTATACTCTTACTCGTTCCCGTACCTGTGAGTGCGAGTGAGTGAGAGAAAGGGAACAAAAGTGTTTATATCAGGGCTGTGTCGTCTGTTTTTTGCGAGTGGTCCCTTTTTCCTCTTCCCTTGTCCCAGTCTTTCCTTTATTTCCCAGTCATCCCGGAACAACTTCCCATCCATTCATTTACATTTCTTCACTCCAATCTCTTACGCTAGGACAACGTCATCTTCAATATCGCCTTCCAGTCACCATGCGCTTCACAGACATTGCTGTCCTCTCCCTCGCCGCCACCGTCCTCGGACAGGGCCCAGGACAAGGCGGCCGTGGCGACGGTCCCAACGGCGTCGGTCGTCCAGGCCCAGGACCTGAACAAGGACCAGCAGGAGAAGGACCACGACACCACCCCCGCGCCAACCGGCCGAGATTTGTCCCCGGCCGGGGCAGGAACACGCAAGGAAATCCGCCATTGAACTCGGGCACGGTGGGCGGCCACTGCCTGAACGACGCCGACGTCGACGTCCTGGTCAAGGGATACACCTACCTCCTGCAGTACCCCGGCGGTGACGACTTCAATGCCACAGCCAACGCGATCCTGTCGGACAAGTTTGAGGTGTGGAGCGACTCGATCAACACGCTGGGGCAGCGCGATGTAAGTTCCCAATTTCTTCTTTCCCCCTTTCCTTGATATCATATCAAGACCCATCACTGACCACTTGTCTTCCTTTGTGTGCGAATACAGTTCAGCTCAGCCGCCTACCCGTCCCTCGAGGCCTTTATCGCCTCGCAGTCGGTGACGCCTCCCTTGCCGACCGTCGAGACCCTCTCGACCGCCTACACGTGCGACCAGATCTTCTGGCGCTGGAACGCCTACGGCATCGGCAGCGACTACATGCGCGTCCACGGCTTTATCGAGTTCGACGTCGACGTCTCAAAGGTCCAGATCGACACCGTCTACTCCGAGTTCAACACGGCCGCCTTCTGGGTCGACCTCGGGAACCCGGAGTGTCAGCCCTCGGCTCGCAAATAGGGCCCAGCCTCAAGCTCAGTCAGGCTCCGGGTTATAGAGAGGGCAAGGAAAAAGAAGCAAGCAAGCAAAGGCGCAGTTGGGGTTTGGGGTTTTTGGCTTGGGTTTTGGGGAGAAGGAACAGTGGTAATTTCAATTTTCATCTTTCAATTTCACAAATGCCATTTCGGCGTGGGGTTTTAGAAATGGGAAATGGGCTGGACAGACGGGACAGACAAACGGACAGACGAATACTATAACGAGTACGAAACCAATACCACCCGGCAGTTGAGAGGCGGTGTTGCTGAGAAACCTAATTTTTCAACTCCCTTTTTTCTTTGAGAAATTCTACAATAATTTAATCAACTCGACGGCTTTTACGGTCACGCATCCACGGCGCCCATGCGACAGGGAAGCTTCTTTCATCGAATAACTCACTCATTAGCACAAGGGACGATGCGAGTCTTCAGCAAGTGAGTGAGAGTCTTGGAATGAAGGGGTGGTTGGGAGGACATTGGAGGATATTATTACTACGATGATGACGATTATCACGACGGCCGCGGCGTTGTCGGTGGTGGTTATCATCTTTCAACTTTCTCATCCGTGCAATGTTTGCGTTGAATCCGATCGACCGACAGATCGATAGATCAATAGTCAGACGACTGCACGGATACAATTTCAAGATTCTTCCTGCACATCGGATGTATTCTTTTATTCGTTTTGAACAGTGTCATTTGACAAGTCGACATTCATTCCTCATTCACATCTTTCCTTCTCTTCGCAACCCTCCTTTTACATATGTCCCCCGTCTCCAAGACGTAACAGTGGCACTGACAGTGATAATAACAGCAAGACCATGGTCCTGCAGAATCACATCTCGGACAATAATTTGGTCAAAAAGTCCCGTCTGACAACAGCGCCGAATCTGTAGCAGTAAGAAAAGGTCAGCAGTGAGAACACCATGTCATAGATACAGATAGGATCATAATTAGGCGGAATGACGACTGGAGCTGAGAGTGGATCGGTCCAATCCTCCAAACGGTATACATTCGATGGACGCGGACAGATGGCTTACGTACCCGTAACACTTGACGTGGGCCACCAGCCTCTCAGCCATTTGGTTCAAGCCCTGCACCATCAACGACGAAAAACCCGGCGACTGCTGCACACAGTGCCATACTTGGATTGGCGTTAGTTCCGAGGCCTGGTCGATAGGTAAGTCGTCCGAGATATTAAGCAGTCGCTCGAGGGTCGCTTTTGGGGCGGGCCACGTAAGAGCGGTAGAGGAGGAAGGAGAGGGAGTCGAATTTGGGGGTGAGAGTGGTGAGGCGTATTTGTTGATGTTTGTATACGACGTCGATTTGGGCGGTGATAAAAAGGATGACGAGGCTGGCGATGAAGATGATGGAGACGGATAACAGCACAGAAGTGCCGCCGACGCTGTATGGACATGGCCATGGAGAGGACTGCTCGAGGTGGTATCGCCGTTGTCCTCGTCCTCGTTCTGGCGGAGGTGTGGGAGACATGGCGATTCGAGTCTGTAGGTTTGGGTTTCATCTCTTCAGTGCCGTACATATGCAGCGCGTGAAGGGGAGGATATGATAATCTGTTATAACATACTTGAGCACAAACTCCATGGCAACAACCACAGCGTCGAGGTGGGCCACAAGGACTGTCGTTGCGCTTCTATCTCGGCCCAGAGAGGCTGAATTTTTTCCAGCACTGGGCGGCAGGAAGCCAAATTCTTGCTTCTGCTGGACATGCATCTGGACAGGCTGGCCATTCTCCGTCTCGATCCAGACCAGAGTGCTCGAGGAGCTGCTGCTGACAGACGCACCCGCTCCGCTCTCCATCCAGCCATTGGGCGACGAGAGGTAAGCCGGCCGAGCTGAGTTGCCCATCTCAGATGCGAAGTTGAATCCTCCGAGTCCGGTCGCATAGCCGCCTCTATTCGCATAGGCGTGTTCAGTATGAGTCAAGGAAGCCGACTTGTGCAACTCGGCCTCGCATTGTGCAAGTTTGCTGTTGGCCGCCGCCAGATCTCGCTCGAGTCGGTCGACTTCAGCCTGCAGCCTCGCTTCGTTGGCTTGTAAGCGCCTAACGGACTTTTCCAAAACCCGAAGGTATTGGTCTCGTCGTTCGCGAAAGGTCCTGGTCAGTCGGATATACCGTGTTAGTCAATCCAACCTCGTGGGCAGCGAAGATCTCCAGATCGCAGCCGTCCGATTCGCCTGATGCGACAGTACTAACCTCTGGGCCTTGCGCAATTGTTCACGTCTGTTCGCAACCTTGTCTGGATAGGATCTGGGTCAGGACATGGTTTTTCTTGGAGACGAATGCGAGGTACGGTCGGCAGGTACATACCCTCCACGGACCTAAAAAGTGGTCGGAATATGTCCGACATGGCTGCATCTCAAAGCAGACACAGATGTCGTCCTCGTTGATAGAAGAGTTGGACGCGCATGATAACGAGAATACAGGAATGAGGTGAAGTCATTGAAACCATCGAAAACAACGTCCGAGTCGAGAAACATCCACAGTTGCAACGGCGGCTGACTGCCGTTTCGCTTGTGTCTCAGGCCCCGCGGCGATGGGCCCCTGGATTTGACGCCTCGTGAGTGGAGCCTCATTCGCTTTCGCTCTTCGCCTCTCGCGGACCCTCGATGGATAATCATTTTCTTCCTGTTTGGGATTAGCGCAATTTGCTGCTGCCGACGCCATTCTCGGTCTTGTCCCAAGAAGGAAATAAAATATTGTATAATCCACGATGAGAGACACAAACGCCGAGGGAGAGATTCACAGCCGTTGTATCGACTGACACGTTTTCCCTTCCCGTGGAGATTACACAGGAGTACAGGTGCCGAATAATGTGTCTCTGAGAGGTTCGAGGAGTGTTGTCGCGGAGATTTTTTGCCATGCCACGAAGTATAAAGTCGGCAGCAGATGCGCATGAACGGAGAGAAAAGACAATTCAGCTTCCCACAAGACAAACACTGCCAACCTGAATTCACTTCATCTTTTCATAGGAGCCTAACGCTGGACGTTGACAATCTGAAGCGACAAATATGTTGAACAATCTCCTTTCAACCTCGCTGCTTCTGGCGGCATCAATTGGCTCCGTCTGGTCCGCGCCATCACCGCACCCTGGCAAATGGGGGAACCCTCATCCAAAAGGGGCTCGCGCGATATATTTTATCACCAATGATGCCAGCAACTCTGTCGCAGCAGTGCCCGTTGCCGCCAATGGCATGCTCTCCCAAGGTTCCCTGACTCCGACTGGAGGGGAGGGATCAAATAGCGTCACTGCAGACAATGAGCCGGCAGCTCCTGACGCTTTGATATCGCAGTCTGCTTTGACAATTGCTGGAAACGTATGTGAACCCTTTTCAGCATTGAAAATGAGGACATATGGAATGGCTGACGAGATGAACAGAATATCTTCGCCGTCAATGCTGGAAGCAATACCTTGTCAATGCTATCGATTGACTCACGTGACCCGACGAAGCTCACCGTAGTCGGTGCTCCCGTCAGTCTCCCCGGTCAATTTCCCAATACTGTCGCAGCGTCAGCCCGCAATCGACTTGTCTGTGTTGGGACCACCGGCGAGGTCAATGGTGTTTCCTGTTCATCCTTCTCGAGACAAGGTCTCGGTGCGATGGACAGCTTGCGCTCCTTTGACCTGGTCCAGACAACTCCTCCTGTTGGTCCGACGAACACAGTGTCCCAAGTCTTCTTCTCAGAGGACGAGTCTCGACTGTTCACGACGGTCAAGGGTGATCCACCCAACAACAACACGGGGTTCTTCTCAGTCTTCCCCGTGCAAGGAGGAAATTGGCATATGAGAGCAAGTCTTTCAATGACGGATACACGCAGCTCCCCGGCAGGAACAGCCGTTCTGTTCGGCTCGGAAGTCATTCGTGGCACGTCAAATGTCTTTGTGACTGACGCGTCTTTTGGCGCTGCTGTTGTGTCCGTGGACCCGGCGAGTGGCACGGCGTCAACTGTGGCAAAGCAAGCGGTGGATGGTCAAGCTGCCACCTGCTGGGCGGCCATCTCTCCCAAGACTGGGACTGCATTCGTCGCGGACGTGGGCGTCAATCGTCTTGTGGAAATGAGCTTGACAGACGCTAGCATCATTTCGACTCTGGACCTATCAGCAAACGGGGACCCGGGACTCATCGACTTGAAAGCGGCAGGCAACTTCATCTATGCTCTGTCTCCAGGCAATGGAACTACACCTGCCGCAGTGACTGTGGTGGATGTCTCTGGAGGGCCGGGTTCGGCTAAGCAGGTTCAACATTTCCAGTTGGACTCCATGGGCGTCGACAAGAACGCGCAGGGTATGGCTGTTTTCTAAGCCGGACTGTTCTGAGAGACTGATGCTGGAGTGGCAGTGGGGCAGTGTCTGGTACACGGTTTCCATATGGAGGAATTTATCTTCTTGTTACTATTCTTGGCCAATTCGGAGAAAATTTAGAGAATCTGAGGTGCATTCGAAGCGCGGAACCGAAGTGGTGGGAATAGGGACATGGTCCGAGCTGTAACCACGCTTGACCTTGACAGAGCCTTGTGTGCATGTACATTCCAGGCCATTTGACCCCAGACTTCTCTTGTCGCTTTCGCACCGATACATCCCCGCAACCCCGTGGGAACTGATGAATGCCCAGCAATCTCTCGGCCGCGACGTTACAGACCTCGGTCCTGGGGCAAATGGTTGTCTAGACGAGGAGACTAGGAGCAATTTGTGGGGTTAGTGGCTTTGTTGTAAATCCCCCGCATTGCTGGATTTGTGGGAAAAGGGGGGCGATGATGGACGAGAGATATGCGATTATTTGTTGTGGGGAGATCGGAAGTCGCGCTCCAAGGTCTAGATTGCTAGATTGAGCGTGTCGTGGGAAGTTTGAGATTGGGCTGGTTGATACCACAATCCCAGCACCAAGCAGGAAGAAGGATTCGGTGGTGGTGGTGGTGGAAATGGTGATCCGGACCAGTCAACTGGGATCCACCGTCAGCCCCTTGAGGCGCATAGGGGCACAGGGGTTTGCTGTTGGGCTCATATCCCAGTATATTGCAGAACTTCAATAAATTGCGGCTTTGACGGCCTGCCAGCACATCATGGTAGTACCTTTACCAAGTATGGTCGCAGATAAGAAGGACGCAGGTAGAAAAAGTGGCCATTGGCAGGTCTGCCAAGTTGGTGTCAAAAGTCGCAGTTTCGCATCTGTTGGTGGCTGCCATCGATGTCCCACAAAACAGCCACCAACTCTATTGATCGCCCTCCAACTTCCCACCACAAGTCTAACCAAGTCACCCAAATGTCCACCTTCATCCCTGTTCCCCGCATGCAGATCGGATATCCCGGCCCTATCAGAGGGGATCGTCACGGCCAGCATTGGCACGCGGTAATGTCGGTCTACAGAACGCCTTACAACTACAAAGACGCTACTCGTCCCTCCCTGCCTGTGGAGTGACACGACCGATGTGACCTACACTACCTATCGAGCACTCGAGAAAACCCACCGCCGACTTTCACGCAGACATGACTTCTCACGCGGCTGTTGAGGGCGGTTTAGGCAAGGCTGCTCAGCCCAATGAAGCCGAGCTGGTCTCAGTCGAGGACAAGAGAGAACTGTCGAGTGAGAAGCAGATTGAAGACGTTGACGGAAATGACCAGAACCTCCACTACGACGAGGTGGATGTCGAGCCAGAGCTTCATGCGAGAACCTATATTGCCCTTTTTTCCATGTTTCTCTTGAATATGGTTCAAGTTGTGGCGTTGCAGGGCCCTCCGGCTGTGGTATGTATTTGTCCCAGTTTGATACCTGGAAAAACTGTGCTGAATGTCTACATCACAGCTCGACTTTATCGGCGACAGTCTCAACAATCCCAAAACTCAGACCTGGGTCCCCAACTCTCTTTCACTTGTCCAGGCTGTCCTGGGCCCTGTCATTTCTCTTGCCTCAGACACCTTCCAAGCTCGAAAGAGCATCCTCGTGGGCTCATGCCTCATCTCCCTTATTGGGGCTGCCATCTCTCCGGGCTCAGGCAATATCTACAGACTGATCGTGGGCCAAACGTTGATCGGCTTTGGTTTCGCAGCAGTGCCGCTCGCATACTGTGTTCCCAGTGAAATCTTACCGAGGAAGTGGAGGCCGAGTAAGTATAATGGCCAGTCCTCCATATCTCAGCTGATGTGTTTGTAGTGGCACAAGCATGCATGAACATTGCTGCATCTTTAGGTGCTATTCTCGGGCCTATGTCTATCGGCGCTCTGACGAAACGTAATGCAGAGGACGGATGGCGCAAGTTCTACGTATGTTCCAAGATTACTGTGCACTATTAGCGAATACTGACCAGTATCAGTGGATCCAAGTTGGCCTCTGGGGAGCCACCGCTGCAGGTATCCTCGTGGGATATAGACCACCAAAGAGACACACCAGGCTCGACCACCTCTCTTTCTGGCAGAAACTGGGCCACATCGATATCCCCGGCTGTTGTCTTCTTACAGCCGGTTTGTCACTGTTCCTCACTGGTCTCAATCTCGGAGGTAACTTGTACCCTTGGACGAATTCACGCACACTCGCAACTCTCGTTGTGGGCATTGTCATCCTCATCGCCTTCGGCATCTACGAGTGGAAAGGCACCAAGACTGGGATTATGAACCACACTCTGTTTGGTGGGGGCAGGGCAGCGGGCCGCACATTTGCCATCTGTGTGGGCTTGATCTTTATTGAAGGCATCCTGCTCTTCTCGTATATCGTCTTCTATCCTGTCTTGTAAGTCTTCCCCTGCTCCATGCCACCACATACTATGGTCGGAGACTAATCACATGCTTGCAGAACAACCTCGCTCTTCGAAACGGATCCACTGTTGCTCGTGTCTCGAGAAATGCCCTTCTGGGTTGCGGGCGGCATCTCCACCGTGATCTGGGGTTATGCAAGCACCCGATTCCGCACAATCCGAGAACCACTCTTCCTGGGTTACTTGATCTTTACTGGCGCCATCATTGGATGGACTACGATTCAACCAAAGGATAGCACTAATGCCGTGGTGATGAGTGGTCTCGCGGGCTTTGGGTTTGGAGCACCGCTCATCCTGATCATTGCCGGTGTCCAGCTGTCCACGCCACACAGCCTGATAGCAACAGCAACAGCTGTAACCACCTCGTCTCGAGCAGTGGCAGCCACAGTCTTCACGGCCATCTATGCAGCTGCGCTGAACACTCGACTTGGCACTAATATACCCAACGGCGTCGCAGGAGCGGCCGCAAAAGCAGGTCTCCCAGCCAGTTCTATCCCGACTTTCGTGGAAGCTTTGGCGGCGGGCAACACGGCGGCGCTGAGTAGCATCCCGGGCGTGACACCTGCCATCATCGCCGCTGGCGTTGCGGCGCTCAAGCAAGCGTTTGCAGACTCGATCCGAGTGGTTTACATCATCGCCGCGCCGTTTGGGGCACTGGCGTGCATCGCGTGCTTGTTCCTGGGGGACTTGCGCAAGACGATGAACTATGTTGTTGATGCACCGGTGGAGGACCTGCACGCGAAGAAGCACACTCATCATCATCACCACCACCATCACGGTGAGAGTCGGGATACCGAGCATGAAGCGTAATAGAGCAGGTGATGCGGTGGAAACACAGAGAAAATATGCCCATAGGGTTCCAGCCAAATAGAAAAGCAACGGGCAATTTTCGAGGAAGAGGCTATTGGCCACAACGTGGATGAAAGTCTACCTGTCTGTAACAGAGCAATCCAAAAAATATGCGGCTCTTTCAGCCACCCAAGCTAGGTAACAACTTCATGCTCCTCTCCTCCTTGACTTTATATGACTCGTGTGTTTTCTTGGTTCCTAGTATCCTTGAGGTACGACCCAATTCACATGTTGTTGTTACTGTCTGGGTGACTGTTACCCTTACGGTTACCAGTCCCAGTCCCAACCCATCATCCGCTTTTCTCTGGCATTGAATCTAACTTATTACTTTTAATCAGCCCCCGGCCAGCCAGACGTGGAATACCTTTCACTTGACTGGGGAGGGTGCTTTAGTGGGTGGTGCCCCGGTAGTGTCGAATCGGTGTTTTTTAGGTAGTGGTTCCCTGACGGGGTTTCAATTTTCCTTTCTTCCTTTTTTTTTCGTTGCGCCGGCTATTCTATCTTTGGTATAAATGCTATAAATGCTATAATGTAACTGGTATATATGATATGTGCACCGAGCCGAGTACCCCGTACGGGGTATATGTCCCACAAGTTGGGTTTAGCGTATGTGATACTTGGGAGATGGTAATGGTACCAGTTAAGTGGCGGCGGCCGCTCAGTCGACCTGGGCGGGACATATACGCCACGTTACGGTCGGGTCTCGAACGGGCACTGTCATTGTCTCCGTGTCGCCCACATCTCGTGACCACGCTTTGCCCAACCCCTGAGCACATTATTCTGGATCAACCAGAGCCTGCGTGTCGTTGCCATCTCCTCACCATCCTGGCCTGCACCTTCGCGAGCGCGGTCTTCCCCGCCTCCCACGGGGACGGTGACGGCCGTGGTGGCGCCAGGGCCAATTCCGACAGGGACGACAATAGCCGACGAGGAGGACGGGCGCCGGGAACTACGATGAGTCGAGCAGGTCAGAAAGTCTCTGCACTCGGCCCAGCTGGTGGTGGTGTAAATGACAAAGTTGCCGAAGCCGTGCAGCGGGATGCACGCCGCCGAGGTCAGGTAAAGGCCGTAGATTTGGTGGTTCGGGGAGATGAAGTTGTTGTAGACCCTGTTGACGCTGATGGGGACCTGTTGACAGCAGATGAGATTAGTGCTTGGAACGTGGTACTTAGTATTTGTGTCGGCGTCGTGATTCATTGGTTATCATCAGGGCATATTATTTTGTTCTCGCGGAAAGGGGGGGACGGGAGGAGGGAAGAAGGGTAAAGAATTCGGAGTACTGTACGGCTCTTGCAACATACCCAGGTAATGAACAAGACAATCGTGCACAAAAAAGCAAACTTGGCGTATTTCCAGTGTATCCGATCAAAGCGCGACGACGACCTCCGCCGCGGCGGGAATCGGTCCGGTGCCACCCCACGGAGCATCGTCTGGTCGGAACCAGATCGGTCGAGGGTGACTGTCGGAGACCCTGGCGTGGCAACGATCGACGACTCGTGCGACGGCGGCGATGACGGGGGATGGTGAGACTGAGACTCCAGATCCAGGACCTCGCGCGAATGGATGGGCGCGAGCGGCTCGAAACCCTTGAACTCGGGCGATGACGGCTCTGGCCCTGCGTTGTTGTTGTTGCTGCTGTAGGGCACATTGGACCTATCCGAGTCTCGCGTCGCCGATGGTGTGGACGACATGAAGGCCCTGGCGAAGGACGAAAACCGGCGTTCACGTGGAGGTGGGTATCCGTCTGGGCCTGGCTCGTCTTGGTACAGTACACATTCGGCTTTGGCCGATTTGACCTTGCGGCGCACCAGAAGGATTTGTTTGCCGCTTAGAGCGAAGAGGAATATGGCGACTAGGATGAAGCACCTATTCCAGGCCCAGTCAGTATGTAATTAGGTTGCGACTGAGACACTCCATCGCCCTCAACACCATGCCAAACTCACCAAATGGGCACATAAAAGGCTACCAGACGCAAGATCTGGGATTCTTTGGCGATCCAGCACCACATGGTCGCCGGCCCATAGACAGACTTGCCATCGGGCCTCCAGCACAAAAACACCAAAGCCGGAATGAACGGGAGAATAAAAGCCAGCAATATCGCATAAACGTCGACCCTTTTGAGCTCGGTGGCATTTCGTTTCGTTCGAACAGTGAGAAGAACGTTGAACGCCATGATCATGACCTAAACACAACAAAACCCTTGTTAGCTCAATCAACAAAAAGGTGGTAACCAAACGACGGTGGGTCATGCCGTACAAGTAACGGATCCGTCATCACAAACCAAGTAATGAAAAACCCCTGGGTTTGACACCACGCAGATTCCCTCCCAGCATTGATCGGATGAATACCCCAACTATACGCCGAACACGCAAAGATATTGGCAACGGCGATAGAAAAAGCAAGACGGTTCACAGGTTTTCGGAGCGGCGGGTGGCTGATGAAGCTGATTATGGTGAAGCAGGAGCCTGATATGGACAGACATGATGATATGCGGGCGGCGATATCGATGGCTCGTAGCTGATCTGGAGAGAAGGTCTGGTTATATTCGGACATGATCTTTTCGACATTGTCGACCACGTGGCTTAAGCCATTGAATTCTTGTTGTGTTTCTCCTATCTCTTTCTCGCTCAGGTGACTAACGGCGACAGGAGGCTATCAGGTAGAGGCGAGATCACAAGGCATTGGGCTGGTGTCGCGCCGTGCGCGGCCCAAGGTGGGCGGGCGTGGTTGTTAGGACTCGGCGGCAGCTGTTGGCCCTGATTTATATGCTCCCGAGAAAAAGTCGTTGGACACAGAGAAGCGGCTGAAAAATGAGGTTACAATGAGACTGCACAGAGAGGAAAGAGCTATGACTTGTTGGTGATCGAGGACGGACTCAGGTGATGGAGATGCCGAGGGGAAATACGAGGGAGACGAGACTCTTTCATGTGCCTTCTGCCATTCTAAGGGAGCCGGCGGGACCGGAGAAAAGAAATCCAGCATGCAGGGACTGGCGGAGGGACTGGCATTGGTGGTGTTGACACATGCCCAGTGACTTGTTTCGTGGGAAAGATCGGGAGCAATCGCCAGAAGGATTCAAGAGGCGGGGACGGCCTTGACAAGGTTTGAAGGTGATTGATTGACTCGAGGCATCGACAGCTTGACAAGCAGAACAAATGGACGCGCTGGACAAGCTGAGCAGGCAAAGGTTTGGGCAACTTGGGGCCCCGGCATGAACTGCGGCAGGAATCCGTGACAAGTAATTAAGAAGCGCCATGCCCATATTGGTGCTTGCAGTGAGTGAGCAAAGACGCTTGATTAAATAATCGCCCATTTATCAAATAGTTTGCGCTTTTCGGGTGAGCGGCAAAGGGAGAAGAAAGATTGGGAGGAGTAATACGAGGTAAAGAGGGAGGTAAAGGCGTAAAGAGTGACAGGCCTGGTCCAGACTCTTGATGGATGAGATTCATCTCTCCCCTTTTTGGGCATCATATTTATATTATTATGATTGTTTGCATTGCATGGGATTAAACCATCATCACATCATGGAAAGGAAACAAGAGATCTGCAATGGCCACCAAGGGACTATTATCCCCAGCCCCATCAGACGCTCTGTCATTCTGCTTTCTCCAACCAAGTGCTTATTGAGGTAATAATTCCTCCTCCTTTTTGGCGCCAGCGGTGACAGGAATAGCAAGTCCACCAACCACTGACGGGGCTGAGAATACAAGCTCATGGTAAACGACAGCAATTCGGTCACCGGGGATTGTTAGGTATCTATTTACCTCGTAGTTTCTTGGTAGATGGCTAAGGACATGGATATGGGATATGCATAGCAAAATACCACTCTGCTAGCAAGATGCGGTGAGAGAATCTTGTCTCTTCTCGACAAGAGAGTGAGAGTGAGGGATTATTTTGTCTCTGTCTTCATCTTTATTATTCTCCATCACCATCACTCAGAATCCCGTCCCGTGTTGGCAGCCATATCATATTCCCAGTCATGGACGACCGCATCCTCTTGCCCACCGACAAGGTCACAGCATTGCTGAAACAGGATCATTTCCCCGTCGCCGATGACGAAGAAGACGACGAGTCTGAGAATGGACAACTCCGAGAGATGGTTCAGCAGCTTTCGAATCCGGACAGCGTCCTCGCCCGGCGCGTTGAGGAGATTAGCATAGGATCGCCTGCGATGCGAGAATATGACTACCGCCGGCAGTTTGATGAGGAGGAGGACGACGACGAGGATGATGATGAAGATGGTGATGACGATCATAACCATGACCATGACGAGGAGAATGATGACAACAGTAACAACGACGAGATTATCGCGATTCTGCCCAACGTGCTGGATTCCGCAGCACTCGAGCGCATTCTCAACAGCGTCAAGAACCTTCGCACCTTGTCGTGAGGATATCTCTAAAAGCAACCATCTACCTGCCCCTTCTTCTGAGAAGCAAAAACTGACCCATCTCCTGAGCACAGATGGTGCGTCAACATGCCCATTCCCCCCAACATCCTCTCTCTTCTCCGACAGCCACAACACCACAACGTCCATCTGCGTGTCCTCAAACGCCAAATGTCCGACGACGCTGTCAATCTGCCCGAGCTCGATTTCGACTTGTTCAATTCGTTCCCGCTCGCGCAAACCCACATCGACAGGAACAACTTTGGCAGCGTCGTCTACTCGTCCTACTACCGCGACAAGAGATTCCTGCGGCTGCATTTTCTCGTGCCATACTACCCGGCCCACGAGGGCACGGGCAAGGAGGAATGGATGAGACGGAAGATGGCCGTGGCGACCACTGCGATGGGATCCCTGCCAAACCTCACGTCCATCTACGCGACCGACTATCAGGGACAACTCCCCTCACTCATCCCGACCATAGCCAACCTGCACGCTCCGACTCTGCAGGTGCTCAAGCTGCACAGCCTCCCTGTTTTCACCTCCACCCGACCCAAGGGACTGTCGTATCTGAACCCAGACCAAATTCAGCTCATGGCAACGCATTTGACATCACTCACGCATCTGGAAATGGACATTCCTTCGTTTGGCCCGACCCAGGGTGACAAAGACGACCTTGCCGTTACGCCGTTTTTGTCTCCCACTCCCACAACCACGGCATTGTCAACATTGATCCGGTCCATACCCACAATGCGGACGATCAGACTCTGGATCGAGGTTCCTACCGAGAAATCTTGCTTCCAAGACAAATATACCTCCATTGGGACGAACCCGCCGCCGCTGAAACAGGATCAACTATGCCAGGCGGTCGCAAACTTGTATGCGCTGCTGATGGATCGTGCAGGAGGAGAAGGACAGACCAAGAAATTGGACTATCTAGAGGTCGCTTTCACCCGGTTGGACACGTGGGACCGACAGGGCGCTTACCCGAGATTCTTGCCCGTCAAATTAATTCCCTCGGTCTCCAAAGCAGATGATGACCACCCCCAAGGAGGTAATGGTCCGAATGAGGGACTGCAAGGAGGGTTCACCATTGAGCTGGGCGAGTGGCAGAACGACTACGCAGAGGAAGACATCCAAGACTTCATCAGCCACACTGTTGGGTTCATCCATTAGCTCTCAGGCAGCATATTGTGATGAACTGCACGCATCGAGAGCTCACCGTTCCCTTCGCGGTAACATGGTGCTCTAATCGCCTCGAGTTCTTCTTGCGCATTCCACTCCCTGACAGCGGTGTCTTTCTGCAAAGAATCTTCCACGATACTCTAACAGATCCGGTCACGAATCTTGTCATCCATGATTAGAGCCAACCGGGTCCTTCTGCCGCATGTGCGATCCGTCCCTGCTTACGGACTGTTTTGATATTGAATCGAACTGCAGTCCCGTTGATCTCTACCACCCTGAGGTATATGGAAATCCGAGCAGCCTGTTCAAGAGAACATCTCTGGCCAAGGCTGTCGGCCCCAGCAGAAGTGACAAGCTGTGATGGGGAACTGGTACCCCAGTGGCCGGGTGGATCATGCGTCTCCGCATCCTCCGCATCGACCCGTCCTAGACACGGTAGTGGATATTATGCACGAGTCTTCGGATATTCTCTAAACGTCATGGAAAAGAACGTCGCGGACATCTCCAGAGTCGGAGCAGAAGATATGTTATCGGTCCTTCGTCCGTTCTCTTCGGGACTCACCCGCTGAGCGCGAACCCCATCATACTTCTTGCGTGCGGTACATTTGTATAGACTTTTGTGTTTTGCGAGTCGCGGTCGACGATAGGCAAATAATCGCGAAAATCAATTGGCATAATGTCAGAGGACTCTGCAAAGCCGAAGAGACGGATCCTGGTATCCTATGGCGTTGATATAGACGCAATAGCAGGATGGTTGGGTTCATACAAGGGTGAAGACTCGACCAGTGACATCTCTCGAGGTACGTCAACGCCAAATATGCCGGGCTAGCATCACACAAAACCCACTTTCCACAAGTTCTGCGAGGGACAATTTATTGCAGAGAGAGCTGAGACAGACCCTTCGTGTTCCGTCCGAGTAGGTTACTTCGCTGGCACGCAAGGCGTGAGAAGGCTATTGAAGCTGTTTGAAAAATACAACATCAAGGCGTCTTGGTTTATTCCTGGCCATAGTCTAGAGTAAGTCTCTGCGTGAACTTGGAGTTGAATTTCGAGGGGGACCCGATGCTTCACCTGCCTCGTGAGCTGACGCCGTCGCCCCAACAGAACATTTCCAGAAGAATGTGCTATGATCCGCGACGCCGGGCATGAGATAGGCTTGCACGGTTACAGCCATGAGAATCCCGTTGATATGACATTTGAGCAGCAACGCGACGTGCTCGACCATACCTACCGAATGCTCACAGATTTCTGTCATGGAAAGACGCCCCGAGGAATCGTGGCTCCGTGGTGGGAGGTCAGCAGAGAAGCCACCGAATTATTGCTTCATTATGGCATTGAGTATGACCACAGCATGAGCCATCATGACTGTCAGGCATACTATCTCCGGACAGGAGATAACTGGACAAAGATCGACTATAACAAAACAGCCGCTGAGTGGATGAAGCCCTTCACCACGGGCCAGGAAACGGGGCTCGTGGAGATTCCAGCCAATTGGTACCTGGATGATTTGCCTCCAATGATGTTCATGGTAGGTCCTCCCGGCTTCAACCGCTCTTGGAGTTGACTGAAGAATGGTTCCTGGCTATGTCCTCTTCAGACAAGCTGACAGACTCGTGTAGAAAAAGGTGCCAAACAGTCATGGATGGGTGAATCCAAGAGACGTTGAAGATTTGTGGCGGGTAAGTTGCCAGCGTTATCCTGCTGAAGTCCGCAATTCTGAGCCGTCCCCAGGACCATTTCGACTATTTTTATAGAGAAGAGAGAGAGGGATTTTACTTCCCTATGACCATCCACCCGGATGTGTCCGGTAGACCGCATGTCTTGCTCATGCATGAAAGGTTAATTGAGCACATCAACAAACACGAGGGCGTGGAATGGGTAACAATGGCCGAGATGGTGGACCACTTCAAGAGTAAACACCAGCCCGCCGAAGGAGCCATGATGCCGGCACCACGGGGAGAGATCCTGTCAAAGAGCCAGAAATAGGAGAGACAGCGTCAGGGCCTTTTGTTCATGAACTTCAAAGCACCCCCCAATTTGGCAACCTTGATCACGTCACGCAAGGTGAGACTAATGCGAGTTTGCCGCTGAGCATGACCGCTCTCGTAGGGTTGTTGGTCACCGAGGAGATTCCAGTTGATGATCTGCTCGCTGTTCAGATTCTCATCCGTCTGGAGTTCTGAAATGCCATGTAGCGTGTTGACATACATGTCGCCCGTCGTCACCAGCAGACTCCGCGGTTCTTGTAAGATTCGCCATGTAGGCTTCGCTTCTCGTTCGCCAGCTTCAGTCTTTCGGTAGATTTCGAGCACAGTGTGACTCCCCAAGCTCACCGTCGCCGTGATTGGGTCGTACGCAGGACCATCTTCATGGGGCATGATTCCTTCTCCTGGTTTGTATTCATTGATCAGGACATGGTTCGGAGCCTTGTGTGTGGAACTCTCAAAGAATTTGCCTTGTTGAAGACGGGCGACGATCACATCGAGGTACGCTGGCATGGGGGCAGCAAGGAGAGTGTCACGCGAAGGACCGGTCAAGGTTGAGGGTAGAGATAATAGACGCCGGTGGGTGAGCACAGTCCATCGAGACTCGGGCAGTTTCTGGAGTTCGTTGAGGATCTGCGCCTCTTCAGATGCGGTGATGAAACTGGGGACATAGTAGCATGAAGGGGGCAGCCCTTCTATCGAATTCATGGTAGAGAAACGCCGAACTGTACTTACAGTCGAGGGCAGTCCGGACCGACAGCATGGACCCGGGACTTGTAAGAAGCATGGGTTGGATTCCACGTGGAATTCGGCAAGATTGAAAAGTTACTGAAGGTGGATTTCTCCAGAATCCCAGACCCAACCCTGATTTGGACGACAGGGCGCCACAATGGGGGACTGGATGCTGTTCATCAGTCACTTTCCAGCGTAATCGTACCAAACAGATGAAAGACTAGGTCCTACTGGTTCAAGGGATTGTCGACCTGTTGTTCTCAGGACACGTCTTGCTCAACAGAACGATGTCCCCAATGTCAATCCTTGGGATGGTCGGTCAGATCAATCACTTTTCAAGACGTCATGACTTCAAAGACACCACCAACATCGAGTTGACTTCTATTGTTCTTCTCATGTACTTTCACTCCCATATCCTGGCCAGCTATGACTAACAACCATGTTTCGCTCTATCGGCAAATTCTAGCAGAGCGGCAACATCAATATGATTTGGTAATAGCGGCAGACGAGTATACTCCCTTCCTTTATCCGTGGGATTCACTCCCAGCCTTATACTTAATCTTTGCTATCGCAATCAGCCCCAGACTGTCCCCAAGGCTGGCCAGAGCAGTCCGATGTGTCGCTTTCGTTTCGGTCCTTGCCCATGGTGCCTATGTGGCATGCTATCGCCGGACACTCTGGCTTGCGGCCGGCTATGGCATTGGGTTAATGACAGCCTGGGGTGTCATCATGTCTGGCACTCTTCTCTTGTGCAACGACGTGGGGCGAGATTTCAGAAGGCTTGAAAAGAGAGTGGTCAAAACAGAGAGTGAAGATTCCGAGTGGCTCAAGTTCACAGCAACATCTTCGCAGTGCGATCGACCTCAAATGAGCAATATGAGGGAGCGGAAGGTGGGCAGCTCGTCTTCATTTTCCACCTCGACCTCTCAGCCTGAACAACCTTGTCGACAGCCATACGAACTGGTATGGCAAGGGTATCCTTACAATTCGGACTTGTTCCACGTCCTCGACTGGACGGTCGACCTTATGACGAGTTTCCGAGCAGTGGGATGGGAACATCGAATCTCAACCATAGGGCAGATTGACCCATCAATGCCGCGAGACAAGTCCCAAAGTACTACTGCCACTGGGATTCGCGGTGACGAAAGGCAGACATCGATGGCTGCTTCGCATTTTCCGCGAACCCATCAGTTGAGAGCCTTACGAGGCTTTATCATCAACTATCTCTTCCTCGATTTTCTGAAGGCAGTCATGATCACGGACCCGTACTTTCTGGGCGTGGCACCGTTGGAATCGTCTACACCCTGGACTTGGCTTGCTCACATGGACAATGCTGTGCCAGTTGCAACTCGCTTTGTTCGGCTGTGGATTACGATGTGTGGAGTCGTAACTGCATTGACGTTGATCTTCAGCCTCAGTCCGTTGTTCTTCGCTACCATCCTTCCCACTTTTGTCGACCTCACAAAGATTACAAAGGCACCTCTCACGGAAACATGGATGTATCCACCTTATTGGCAATCGTTATCGACGTCGGTCCTGTACTCTGGGCTGGCAGGGTTATGGGGCAGATGTTGGCATCAGATGTTTCGGTTTGGCATCTCAGAACCATCCCGAGTCTTGATTGAGGGACTGCAGCTGGACGCTCGCGGCAACATTGCTCGAACCGTTCAGCTTCTGGTCGCTTTCACGTTGTCAGGCTCAATCCATGCGAGTGCTAGCTACACAACATTTTCACTCAACGGCTCGCATCCACTCTCTGGCCCCTTATTGTTCTTTCTCCTACAAGGCGTTGGCATTCTCTTACAATCATTCATAGTCAAACTCATATACAGACACGCTTCGTGGGTCAAGAATCTGCCATCCGGTATAGGCCAGACGGCAAATGCGCTCGTGGTGGTGTTATATCTTTATTTGACAGGGTCATTATTGGCCAACGACTTTGCAACCTCTGGACTGTGGCTCTTTGAGCCAGTTCCCATCAGTTTCTTCCGCGGAATAGGGTTTGGGCCAGGCGGCAAGGGTGAGGGGTGGTGGGTGTGGAATCAGGAAGGCTCGCGATTAATCGGATGGTGGAGAGGTGACAGATGGTGGGGGAGAGCGTTGGCTATATATTAGCATGTTGGATTGGGTAATGTGCATGAGACTCCAAAAGACTCTCTGATGATGGTAATATTGACATTCTGATGCCCGGCGTAAATCATGGTAAAGGAGTCGCAGGTGCAGATGAAAGCTGCCAGAGATCCCCACGTCACCTTGATATAGATGTTCCACCAGCTGCCAATGCTACTAATAATAATGAATATGTAACTAAAAATGTGGCTAGCTGCCTCCTAGGTACTAGTTGCGGTGGTGGCGGCGCCCTCTGCATGATGTCACATGGGCCAAAGTGGTGCCCGAGGCTGCAAGATGAATCCATCACATCGACTTTTGGGGTTGTCGGGGGTGCGAGAAGGGGATGGGGGGACGCCCATCGAGCAGCCACCAACGCCCAGCTCCGGGTTCCTGGCATTTCTCCCTCCCACCTCTTGCATCGATACACGCCTCCCGCCTCCCGCTTCCCACCTACTAAGCCCACGCAAGCCTTTGCCTGTCACCTGCGCCCTCGTCTTGTACTTGTACTTCTCCCATTTACCGAGTATTCTGCATGTATTTGTTGCACCGATACTACTGCCATTTGATATTGAAACGGAACTAAGAATCCACGAGAACAAGAAGAATCGACTTTGACTCTCTGACAATCAACTCGCCTTACCGCAGGGTGGACCATTCGCCCTATCTTCCCAACTTCCCAAATCATCACGCCTTGCACGCTAAGTCGTTGTAAACTTCCCGGTGGTGGGCAGCTGTCAGTCTCGGCAAAGCCGTCGCTCCACCAGCTGCATCCCGTACGGATCAGTGGTCGCAAAAGAGCCCTGCACTTGAGCCCCGGGCCCAGGCTCAGGCTCAGGCTTTGCTCCCTCTCGGACTTCCATCTCTCTTGTCACAAAATTATCGCGACAAGGCATCCCAACTCGTTGGATGCACGTCATTCCCTCGTCCATCCCATCTCACCCTCCTCAACATCACCTCTATCGGCTCACTGCAATAGACGCCCATTGATCTATTGTATCCATCCGATTCTTGATCGCGGCCCTGGAGCTTTGCGCGCTTGTCTCCTTCCTGTCGGGCGCAACCTTGCCTCGACCGCAGATCCACCCCGCGCCACCTGTTCTGTATCACCAGCACCCGAAACTCGCTCAACTTTGCGCATCTCGCCACCCTCCCAAACAGAAAGTCGGCAGCCGGTAACAGAATCGCTGCCTGCTGATGTTCATTCCTTGTTCTCTCTCCTTCAGTCATGGCAATGCAGGCGCCGCTTGCCAACGACAAGAAGAGAGTAAAAGTTTATGAGCTGCGCGACAATGACTGGTTTGACAGAGGAACTGGGTTTTGCACCGGCCAATTCATTAACGTACGCCTCGAAATCTTCTGTTTCCGTTTGGATATCGAGACGCTGGCGAGGAAAAGGGCACGCGCGCTAATACACGGTATATACAGGATGAACCGCGCATCTACGTCGAGTCCGAAGACCAACCGGATCGCATGTTGTTAGAAACTCGTATCGTCAAAGATGATGGATATCAGAAACAGCAAGGTACATTCTCTGTGAATCAAGGTTGAAGAGTTCTGGTCTGCTGACGCGCTCGAAGACACACTCATTGTGTGGACCGAGACCAATGGCACCGACATGGCCCTCAGTTTCCAGGAGGCAGAAGGCTGTGCAGTCATATGGTACGCACATGGTTCATTTCGGGCGCGCAATGGTCTAATAGTGCTCCAGGGATTTCGTACATCAAGTCCAGCAACAGTTATTGACCCTTCCTGGTAAGCGTCAACTGCGGTTCCGCAAAGTCTACTTGGCTGAGTTGATGTACAGATGATGGCCTTTCGGACGATGCCCTTGAAAATATCTCAAGCTCCTTTACCCTCAATCCCCCGGAACTGAACAATCTGGACGAGATCGAACAGAGTATACGACATGCGAGCATAACGCAGGGCGGGCGCGAAGCACTAGCAAAGTTTTTGATCCGTGAAGAGTACCTACTCAAATTAATACCGTTGGTTGAGATGGCAGAGGACCTGGAGAGTCTACCAGATCTACATCGCCTGTGCAATATTATGAAGGCCCTGATTCTGATGAACGATAACACCATCATTGAGCATTTGGTGACGGACGATATCATTCTGGGCGTCGTTGGAGCCCTTGAATACGATCCGGACTTCCCCACCCACAAAGCCAACCATAGACAGTACCTGTCAGATGAGTCGAGGTATAAAGAGGTGGTGGAGATCAAAGACCAAAACATCAAGCGGAAAATACGCCAGACATGGCGGCTGCAGTATTTGAAGGATGTGGTGCTGGCGCGCATCCTGGACGACCCTACCTTCGGCGTGTTGAACTCGCTCATATTCTTCAATCAGGTTGATATTGTACAACACCTTCAAAACAACACTGCCTTTTTGAAGGAGCTCTTTGCCATCTTCAGTACCGACAACACGGACATCAGACGGAAAGAACAGGCTGTACACTTCTTGCAGCAATGCGCTGCGATTGCGAAGACGCTTCAAATGCAGTCGAGGGCAAACCTTCTCAACAACTTCATTGCACACGGTCTCTTTTCAGTCATTACCTTCGCGGTAAAACACCCAGAGCCGTCAATGAGAACAACTGGCATTGACATCCTGGTGGCGCTTCTCGACCATGACCCTAATATGATGAGAGGCTATATGCTCAAGGCCGTATCTGAAAGGAAGATTCCCTTGACGGACACGCTGATCGACTTGTTGCATGCCGAGACTGATCTGGGCGTGAAAAACCAGCTGGCAGACGCCATCAAGATCTTACTGGATCCTCAACCCCCTTCTAATGACCCAATGGGTAACCGTCAGAACTCCGAGTTCATGACCAAGCTCTCAAGACCCCAGATGACTCCGACTCAGCAGGCCAACGAGCAATTTGCGCAGGACAATTTTGACCGATCGTGTCGAAAATTATTCCAACCGCTCAAGGAGCTCGAATCTAGGGAATCGATGCTTAACTTCAGCTATCAGGAGGTCTCGTTGTTCTCGTATTTGGTCGAGATATTGACATTCTTTATCCGCCAACATTCCATGAGAAGCCGGCCTTTTCTCCTGTCGGAAAATTTGGCACCAAGAGTGGCTCAGCTGTTGCAGGTCCCGCAGAAACCGTTGAAACTGACTGCTTTGAAATTTTTCCGGACCGCAGTCTCGTTACAAGATCAATTCTATGCCGCGCAGGTCATCAAAAGCGGAGCTTTTGACGCCATTCTGGGAATTGTCATTGACACTATGCCACGGGATAATCTCCTCAATTCAGCATGTCTGGAAATGTTTGAATTTATCCGCAAGGAAACGATAAAGCCGATAGTCATCCACCTTGCGGAGCATTACCGGCAAAAGATCCAGGACATTACCTATGTCGACACGTTTGTGAATCTTCTTCTTAAGTATGAACAGTTGACAACCGACCACCCTGAGCCTGAGCACACCTTATTCAGCCAAGACGATGCAACGCCGCCTATGAGTCGGGCACATATGAATGGTCGGTGGCAGGGTCTACCGGAAATGGATGCGAGCGAGGAGGACTATTTCAACGCCTCCGATGACGAGGAGGAAGAAGCAGAGGAAGATGCTGATCGTGACAGTATAAAGGACGTGTCTGAAAGGGTGAACCAATGGCACCGCAGAAGGATAAAGGCTGAGATGATGAATGGGAGCGCCAGTCCGGTTAACAAGCCGCTTGTAGATTATCCTGACGACGACGAGGACGACGCGATGGAAGCCAAAGCCGATGCAACACCTCACACTCCACTAACTCCAGACAGTAACAAGGATGTTTCTTCCCCCGAACCAAAAGCAGCACCTGAAAAGAAGCTGCAGCCATCACCGGAGATCAAATCCATTGCCGAAAGCGAATTGCAGCAAGCCCCCGAAAGAATGACGGAGAAACGACGACGACAAGAAGATGACGACGACGATGAGCTCGGCAAGCTTTCTGGAGGGCCCAAACGCAGAAACTCGGCATCCAGCAGTTCCAGCCTGTCCTCGCAAGGCGCACTACGTCGGAAAAAGGGATTTTTGCGATCGAAGCAGGCAAGCGGCGAGAATGGCCCGATATCAACGAGTAATACTGAGACAGAGAATCACGTCGATGGTCGAAAACCTCGCAAAATCGCCATCAGTCTCTCCAACGCGACCAACAAACCTGATGATACACCTCCCTCTACAACAAACGTCAAGCTGCAGAATAAGCAGCAGTCGGTGACGACCAAGGAGTAGGATATGGATAGAAAGCTGCCGTTATATGCGAGCACATTGCTTCTCATTTTGCGATGGTGTTTGATGGAGTCCACGAACTACTATTGTACAATACGACCAATATCTTGGGGGTTATGAGGTAGAGGGTGAGACACGGTTGCTTCAAACCAATAGAGGGATGGTTGCAGGGACAGATTTCGACATCGATGGCTCCGATCTACACGAATGCACGATGGTGTTTTGCGGCGACTGCAGGTGTGGGAGTCCCAAATGGCGACCAATTGCAACAGTTGGATGCCTTGTAAGCCGCCGAGCGGAGGATTGGGAGCTACACTCTGGTGAGATGCAAACATATTGGGAGAAAGTGGGATGAAGACGCAGAACTACAAGACACAAGACGAGAAGGACTTCTCAGCTTGTCAAGGAGAGAGCAAACCCGCTCGATGGATGGAGAGGTGCTTCATCTCCTCGCGATGGGGGCGCTCTTCTCTATCGCAGTAGTCCGCTACGGATGGCCTTGTGCAAATGGAAGAGATGAATTTCATGGTATAAAATCCGCATTGCTGCCTTCGTCTTTCTGACCCTCTCTCTTCTTTCCTGCTGCATGATAGATGATATCCAGCCTCGCCAAACACACCAAACACGCCTAGATGCTGTTTGCTGGGTTTGTCACATTTGCCCGATTTCGCAATCCTCGTATTCTGTATCATTCCGCGGTTCCCCCAAACGACAAACGGGTGACATGAGCAGATCGTCAGATCGTGACTCATTCTATTCATCCTTGTCTCTGGAAACGCCTCGTCTCCAACCTGTTCTTTCAAGGGATCATTGCCTAAAGTAAGAAGTTGGTGCGAATATTGAAGTTGTCCGGGATCTGCAGAACATTTCTTCACTTTCCCTGTTTGGTTTCAGCTGAAAACGTCTGGTCTATCAAGCAGTGGTTCGACCGACCCTGTAGGTCTGCGAACACCTTATCAATCCTGGAATGCAATGGTTAACATACCTACAGGTGCTCAGGTTTCTCTTGACCCTGGTCTTCGGCCATCTCCCTGACTACACCTGGTATACAAGCGACAACAAACCTCGGATCGGCAACTGACGGAAAGCCTCGTGGAAGCCCATTCTCACTACAGTCACTTGTTGACAGCCTCATTTTCCATTACTTCCCGTGTCGCACTTCGCCAGTGGCTGGTACCGGCGGTATGGTGGGCGAAACGATTTCGTCTTATAGTTTCGACCATGTTATTCTGCTACTTGATACACCGGATTTCGAGAACCCGCCGTCGTGGCTGAGTGACAATTTTACCATCATTGAGGGCGGGACACATGCCGGTACGTGTATCGATCAGAGAGGGTGGAAACCTTGAGAGCAGCAGACCGATGAAGGACTCAGACCTGAGTGTCGTTTCTCGTCTTTACTCTAGTCCTCATCCTGTTCTTTTGCGGTCCGAATGAGCGTCTAACACCCCTTGTGTGAAGGTGGCTCCTCCCGGAACAAACTCATCATATTCCCCGATGGTACTTACATCGAGCTGATAAACTGGATCACGGAACCCAAAGAATTCTTCGATTGGGCACCAAAATCACCCGGTCTGATCGACTTTGCACTTACAACCCCTTCGTCTGCGCAGGACACCTTTGATGAAGTGACGCGGCGCTTAGAGTCGAGACTGGAACAGACTTCTCCTGCTCAGTCCTCGTCAGCGGACGAGGTCCCAGTACCTAGAGTCGACGCTGGTGATGGAGGGCTGGGTGTACGGTTTCGACCTCCCCTTGCTGGCGGCCGGAAGCGAAAAGACGGCCAAGACGTCCAGTGGCACGTCACAAAACCACTCCTGGACGACACCGCGGAGAATGTACCAAAACCTCTCGAAAAATACTTTCCTAAAGGACGACTCGACACGCCATTCTTCTGCCACGACGTGACGGACCGGAGCTTAAGAGTGCCGTACGCCGAGAAAGAGATATCCGAGACGCACCCTTGCGGGGCGAGAGGGATACTCTGGGTCGAGGTGCTTGTTCCCGAGGACAAAATTGACAGCTACATACGCCTGTACACCTCGGTGCTGGGCACGAAACCGAAAGTCCAGGGGGGCTACAGGTATCGTCCGACCACGAGTGTGAGCTTTTTGCTCAGCACCCCGAATCCCGACGAGGAAGCCATGAAGCGCCTGCGAGGCAGGGTTGGGGTGGTGATCCGGGCGCCGAGGGATCAAGAGGATGACGCGTGGCTGAAAGAGAGGGGAGTGGGGATCCGAGAAGTGAGGCTGTTCGCTGAAGCCAAGGGCGAGGATGAGGTCGACGAGATGCCCCTGGACAGTGAAGGGATCGGCGCGAGTCTGGTGCTGGTGAAAGAGCCCGCGGGGTTTTGGGAGGAGGTCAGCTAACCTGGCAGGGTAACCACAGTCAGAAAAAAAGGAGAGGAAGAAGAACGAATTCTTTGATTTATGAGTTCTGTCTTGCAACTCTCCAGCGCGCGCAGTGATGGACGTTGGTGGTGGCTCGAACACGAAGAAAGCCAAGTGGCAGACGACAGACAGAAAGACAGACAGATAAGGGAGGGAGTCAGACAGGCGCTGGTTGCCCTTTTGCTTGGGGCGTTCCTCAATTTGTCATATTGCTGGAGAGAAACACGGGGCTACAGTGCCGGGCAATGGGATCAAGAAACACATACACACACACCTACACACACAGACCAAGTCAGTCATGTCCTCTGCGTGAACCTTGCACGATCATGAAATCGAGTGTTGGGGCTTCAGTTATCAATGCGCCCTTGACTTTCAGCCACTCTATCGAAATCCCCCCTCCCCTTAAAATCTCTCTCCCTTTCCCGTTTTCTTCCTTCCCCAGATATCAAACTCTTTCTCTATCCTTCCTCCTGGTTTTCGTCTTTACAAGTTACCGCTCGCCGCCTTGCCCCTCGCGTCCAAGGTCCCCGCGTGGGTGCCGGACCTCAGCCTGGCGCCGCCGTCGAGCGAGATGTCCTCTCCGTTGACGTAGCTCCCCGCGCGACTGCACAGGAAGACGACGAGGCCGGCGATGTCGTCCGGGCGGCCCAGACGGCCCATGGGGTTCTGGCTGCCGACGACGTCCTCGCCGCCCAAAAAGTCGATCTGCGGGTTCGCCAAGCGGCTGGGGAAGAAGCCTGGCGCGATGACGTTGGTGGTGATGTTCTTGGGCACCAGCTCCAGCGCGAGGTTGCGCCCCAGGTGGTGCGCCGCCGCCTTGGACACCGAGTACATTATCGCCCCGCGCTCGCCGACGTGCGGCACCACGATGCCCCCCACCGACGACGTGATCAGGATCCGCGACGGGTCGGCGCGCGTGGCTGCGCTGGAGAGTAATGGGACCATTCTGTGCGCATGGGAGGAAAACCCGATAAGTCAGTGGGGTTCGTCCCCATTCATCGTACATGTTCATTGCTCAGAACCGTCATGTAATGTCATGTAATGTGACGGAGACAATAATAAAGTGCCACGCACAACAATACCAACACAGAAGAGAAGGGGGAAAAAAAGGGGAGAAACAACATACAGCCTGCACAGATTAAACACGCCCCTGACGTTCAAGTCGAGCGTCTTGACGCTCTTCCAGTCCTCAAACGACTCGAACGGCCCGCCCCAACTCGCGGCCGCGTTGGCCACGAGAATGTCCAACCCGCGGCCGGGCCTCTCGTCGCGCTCGATCTCGGCCTGCACGTCCCGCACAAACTGCTCGATCTGGTCCGTGTGGCCGACGTTGGCCGGGATGCTGACGGCCCTGCCGCGGATGTTGGGCAGCGCGTTGAGCTGCGCGGCCGCCTGCGCGAGGTTCTCGGCGTTGCGCGCCGTGATGATCACCTTGGAGCAGCCAGCCTGGAGGAAGGCCGTCGCGCAGTACAGGCCGATGCCGCGGGAACCTTGTTTTCTTGTTAGAAGAGGCGCCGATCGAGTAAAGAGTGGATGGAGGGGTGGAATAGGAGCAGAGTCCACAAAAGACAAAGTGAGCAAGTGATGAACAGAAATCAGTCCAACGTACCGCCAGTAACGACGGCAATCTTGCCATCCAGCCTGAACAGGCTGTCAAAGTCCTTGATGGCCGCCATGCCTCTCTGCTGATCCCAGGTATTCTCGAAAGTACTGCGGATTTCCAATGCTCTGTCTAGTTGGATCTCCCGTCCTTCTCAACTCGAGGCTTCTTCGAGGACCCCTGCTGTTTGGGAGGAGATGGGCGTTTGTAGCGCGTCAAGGTCAAGGTCAAGGTCTGTCGTTCAATGACAAGGTTTCACGGGAGGCTCTTGATTCTCTCACGTCAATTGACGGTATATATCTCGCGGCTCACTCAATCTCAATCTACCGAGGACAAGCCCGAGGCACCAATGAACTACCAGAACCTCAGTACTTGTCCAATACAATCATCACGACACGATCGGCGCTGACTCGCAGCTAATATGGGGAAGTTGACGAGGCTGAGCCATGGCCCGAGACCAACCTCGGCCAACAGGCTGGCCAATCATACCCACTGCTTCAATGGCGCAAGGCTGTATGCCTCATTATATTGCTGTCATCCTAATGCCTAATGTACATGCTATACAAGTTGTTGGCAGGTGCTTCATATCATACCATCAATCTGTACTCTGCTTTCAAACCCACTACGTCCACTCGTGCCCTGGGTGAAAGTAGAATGCCTTTGTTCCCGCGAATTTCCTGTCGATCACTCCTCGCACAATTCAGAACAAGTGATCCAAGCTTCCCCGCTGCGTCAGGTCCTTGCTAAATTTGCGAGGTATAGCTGAGAATACTGGCCCGTCGACCGAAGCTCGAATACGGTCGTGCCTATCTGTGCTTGATTTGCGCCGAGGTTTGCTGATACTAGGTCGATATCTCGATCCCTCGGGGTTCGTCTTGGACCTTGATCTGGTGACAGCAGATCCGTTGGATGTCACTGGCGGCCTGGGAAATGCCGGGCCCTCGCCCTTTTTCCTGACTCCAGGGCTGAGATTTCCAAACTCACTTTGTTTTGGACCAGCTGCTGGATCCGCCACAACGTTGGTATAGCTGAGCTGATCCTTCGATGCGCGGACGTCGACGTCTCGTCTCATGTCCCTATTCGCTTTCTTTGGCATCCCCTGAATCCGTTGTTGTCGACTCTGGAGCTCTTTCTGACGATTGATCATGCCTCGTTCCTGCTCACTCAGCATGACTTTTCGAGGTGGCGAATCAGGAGGTATCTCAAACTCAGACTCTGAAAATCCTAGCCCAGACGTCGAGACTTGAAGTCGGGGCAAGCGGGGACCCCCTGGTTTGGCTGGCGAGCAATTCTCGGCCGTGATCTGACAGTGGTAACAGCTCGCATGTCTGTGGAGATGGTGGTGTGATGACGATGCCACGCTTGGGCGTCCAGGAGCGACATTCTCGTCTGTGGTTGTACCAGAAAGACCTCCTCTGCAATGCTTGTGGATATGCGCTAGTCGCCGAGGAGACCTGTCAATGTCATCTGCTAGGCTTTCCAAGTCATTCTGGGCCAGTGATCTTTCTTGTCTCGCATATTCGGCCGACTGTCGGATTGGAGCTGCAAAAGCTTGGCCCTGGTGGTGTGCTGCATGGCTAGGACCAGGAGGCGGTGCCGGGACTGTTTTAGACCTCTTGGCTTCGATCGAAGCGGCGACCTGCGCGAGGGAATTGGGTAAAATGTCCAATGAGTTGATCGGTATGATTGTTACAGGGAGCTGGACGGCCACTGTCTTGAACATTTTCACCGTCACAACGACGTTGACGAAATATCGAACTTCGAAATACCTCCCAGTGCTGATTGTAACGTGTCCCCGCGGTGCTTCCAGCTCGATGGTGCGAACGTCTGAAGAATGAGAGGGTACTCCTTTCCAAGTGTTTGACTTCTTCAGTGTGGTGCCACTCACCACCTCGGCGTCTGTCCGCTTCGGAAGACGGAGGTAATTTGCGCTCTTCTCTGCGGTTCCTGCTGGAGCATGCGTATACCATAGTGTTGTCTTCTCCAATTGAACCTCGATTTTCTTGACCGATTTTGCCGTGTTGTTCGCCACGTGGACGTCAATAAAGATCAAGGCGCCATTGACCCATGTTTGGCGGTGAAGGCCAGCGGTCAGCTTCACTGTTTGGACATCAGGCTCTCTTGCCAGGTACAGTATATCCGCGGCCAACAGAGGACTGGCTAGACTGGCCAGCGCTTTCTCTGGGTCATGAACGGTGAGCATCTGAACATTCTATGTCTGTCTGATCACAGTTCTCTTGTCTCCAGCCTTGACCACAATCGAAGGACACAGTAGGTACCGAATAGAAGCTTGCCTGGACGAGTACGGAGGGGGCCCGAGCTTCAAGGGCAGGTTGACGCAGAAGGGAACGACCGACGTAGCAGACTTCATCTCCCAACACAGATCTGCACCAGGTTCTGGGGTCTGCGACGTGACCAGGGAAGGTGGAGGTGGATTTTCATGATCGAATAGCTCTGTTGCAAGCGACAAAAATATCCAGCGCCGGCCGTCGTTGATTTCTTCGACGCCAATGACATCAACGCAGGCTTTGGAGAGGTAGATTGGCTTCATCTTTGGCTTTCTTGCCTGCCCGCCATCCACTTGAATGGTGAGTTGTCCTTCTACTGTGCCACCTCCCACAAAGAGTGGCGAGGGAAGGCTGATTGAAAGCTCTACTCGGGGGTGACGACTGCTACCATGGTCCAGAATTTCATGGGGAGGCGAGGTACGAATGAAGGTGCGTGCAAGGGCAGGTCGGAGGACCTCAGATGACTGGGCTGCGCGACCGATTGATCGGCGAACCGGAGACCCAGCTCGACCTTTGTCGTCGACCAGTGTGTCCAGGCCATCCAATTCTGAGATTCTCCATGTCGGCAATTCGCGCATCGATGCCTGCACAGGTGCACCTAGACCCCGCGACAGAATGCTCGCCGACGACGTGCGCTCGGGGACGGGTCTATGGGGCAGGCTGACTGCGCTTGTCGCACGGGTTCCCAGGCCTGGGGTATAATTTTTGTTGTGGGAACGAAATGCGGTTGGTGTAAGATACTCGGATGATGTAGTATGTGAGAGCGCGTCGGCTTGAGCTGTGGGGGTTGTGGGTCTGTCTATGCAACCGTCATTCCATTCCTGTACTGGATAGCCATGTTTTGCCGTTTTCGAGGAGCTGGACACTTCTCGTATTTCTGAGAGCTGATGGACTCGATGCCGGGCTAGGGCAGAGATGGGCCGAGTGAATGCCTCCATTGAAGCGAGTGGGAATCGGGCTAGCTTTCCATCATCCGTGGACATTCGCTTGGGCAGATGAAATCGCTTCGAGGCATCTGAGTCCTTGTGAGCGAAGCCTATTCAAGACGGCTAGGCGAAATGATTTGTGTCAACCCACCTTTCGCTGTCCGATGCTCCATTGTGTTTCGATCGATCCTGTCATTTGCTAGTCATACGACTAAAGAGGTTTCCTAGTATCCTTCAAGTAGCAGGCCCGGGGTCAAAAACAAACAAATGAGTGTGGAACTACAAGATTCTCTTTCGGCTTTCGAGGGTTGAAAAGTTGCGAGATTTGACGGGAGGGGGCATTGTGAAAGGAGACGCGCCCACCCCTTGCACCTTCTTGAGTGTATGGTACGCGACAGCAACCAGGTGTGCGCCTGCCTGTGCGCGCTGGCATACGAGCATCAGGAAGCCATTGCCCATTCGGGTTGCTCATTGTGGTCTCCAAGCAATGTCCTTTCAACAAGTGCTCGCTGGCACGGCTGGATATGCATCGGGATTCTCTCATACCCTTTCACGCACAAGCACACATGGCTACGCCCAAAACCCCGCATATTCAACACCATCTCTTGCCACTTTAGACTAACTCGGTATCTCCTCTGGAGGGAAGTTGTCAAATAGCTCGGAAGCTCGGGTTGACGACGCATCGGCCATGTGATTTGCCGATGGTTAACCATGGTCTACGATCCGTCCCCCCAGGTCATGTGCACAGGTGGCGGTGAATGACGCCTGAGGCTTGGGCGAGTGCAATCGCAGATCTGTTAACCCCTGAGGGTGTGCAGAAGTGTCAACTCGAGATTCGAGAAAGGGTCCAGAAATGATGCTGGCAGTGCTGGTTGAGGTTCGAGCTGAGGCCATCTTGGCTGCTATGAGCTTTACGGAGGCCATCTTCCCTGGTGCCTGGTCTGGATGCAGCTTAGGTCCACGGAGAAAGACGACACTGGAAAAGCGGGGGAAGCAAGCTAGGGACACCTTGGGCAGGTTCTCAGGGACCCCGGAAGCTGGAAGGTTGGGCTGCCAGGCTTGCCTGGCCCTCCAGTTGGTTGAATTAGGCTCATCTGACGCAGCCCGGCGCTCGCCTGACGTTGGATCAGCCTTGTTTCACTTTCCCTGTTAGATGACTAGCGACTCCCGCTAGACTTCTTTAGGGCACAGTTTGCGCAAGTCTCTCCTATCATTGGTTCCCGCGCATGGAATCCACGGCGTGAAAATTTTTTCCCACGTGGTGCGTGGCAGGCTTCGCTCCAATCCCACTCCTTGCTTCACCTCTCCGTTTCCATTCTCCTCCGCGGCTTTGACAACCAAGAAAAAACTTTTCTGTTCTCGTGGGAGACCCTCTCTGGAGGAGAAAACATGGCATCCCTACCAAGCACGAGTAATTCCCCTGCCTCGCCTACTCTTGAGGTCAACCTATAGCGCTGGAATATTTTCCGTGCTATCCACCTGCCCAGACTGACCGCCTCATTAGAGAAGGGGATGGCGCAACGATCGTCTGGCAAGTCTGGTTCTCCTCACCTTCTAGTTCCAACAAACTTACCTGTTTGAGCATTCTCTCTGCCATCTCGGATGTGGTCCACCCCAGCTTTTTTGCTTTGGTGCCAGCCCGAAGCTCACACATTTCATGGCTTGATCTAGTTGAGTCGGGGTTCACAAGGGCGCGACCCACGGGAAAACAAGACCGGAACTGCCACTCTGGGACTGTTTTTTGCATCGATTTTCATAAGCCCTGCTTTTGCCTCCCACACCATCCCGCCCTGCTCCTCCCTTCCGTGAAAAATCTGTTAGCTCATTTCATTACCTCACTTCCGTTCCATCTCCGGGCTGTTCATTGCACCTTCGTCTCTTATCTCTGTTTCTTGTTGTCAACTATCTGTCTGTTTTACGTGTTAGATATCAGCTCACCTTACGCCGCGGGCGTGTATTGTTGTTTACCCCGGTCGCGTATCTCGACAATCAGTCCCCTTATCGGCGCTTATGCCAGGAACATTGCATTAGACTCGGTTGATTGCGTGGAGAAGGAATGGGCTCTGTCGCAGACACCGACGTCACGCTACCCGACGCTGTGGTGCCAAAACGGGAGTCGAGTGGTGACCGATATTCTTCCTGTTCAGCCTCGACCCCGGAGCCGACAGACGAGGCAGGAGGCGACGAAGTTCATTCGTCTAAGGAGCCTGCTCCTGCGCCAAAGCGCAAGGGAGGTCGCAAACCTGTAAGTGCGTGACCAGAATGGAGACTGGACCGCTGGACTCACCTGATCGCACAGATTTATGCGACCTCAGAGGAACGCAAACAACGTAATCGGCAAGCCCAAGCGGCTTTCCGCGAACGACGGACTGAGTATATCAAACAACTGGAGACCACTATTCAGCACCATGAGGAAACGCTCCAGAATCTGCAACAGAGCCATCGTGCAGCCGCCGATGAGTGTCTAATGTTGCGGTACAAGAATTCGTTACTGGAACGGATTCTGCTTGAGAAAGGTACACGCTGCTCTACCCTTTGCGCCTGGAAGTCCAATCTTTTGACTCATTCCTGCCAGGCATCGATGTCCAGGCCGAGCTGGCGCTCAAAGGGAGTCCAACCCTTCGACCACATCGCGCCCCTCCCATGACAGGGCAAGCGTCGCCGATGCAAAAGGCCATGCTCAGCAGGCACCAAACGAGACCGCGAACAACAATGGCACCTCCAATCCAGACTGTAAATCCTCCTCCCCTTGTTGGGGGCAAACGAAATTTCGCAGGCTCACCCACAGCACAGCCCACCCCTCCCTCACAACACTCCTCACCCTCGACAGCAAGATCACCTGGTTTTGCATTACCAGGTGGGATGACCTCACCCGCGATGGAGATGGCCACTCAGCAACCTCAACAGCAGCTGCAGGGCCGAACCTTACCGCCGCCGCATCGCAGCTCGTTTCTTGCGCAGCCTAGGCATCAAGGACATGTCATGTCTGGGCCAAGTACAACACAAGCTTATCCTCCACGCAGTCAACACGAGAGCTACTATCCAGCCTCGTTTCAGAAACACTACACTCAACTCGGCAAGCTGACCCGTTCCTTTACCCCCCTCTTCTGCATGTGGAGCTTTGTTCGTCCTAGACTGATTCCGTGAGTACAGAGCAGGAGTACGATGCGCAAGCTAGTATCATGGACGATATAGATGCCGACGACGTCGATACCGATAGCTTCATCCCCAACTTTCGCCTACCACCTACGACCACGACAGCAGGCATGTCCATGGGCATGCAAGCCTCGCCTCCGACGACCACTAGCGCGGCTAGTGACGGCGGCGGCGGCATGATTGATCCATACGACCCAATGCTGGACGCTGACCCCTTCGGACTGACTGCCAGCATGCATTTTCCTAATCCTTACCCCTATCCACCTACACACTCAAGAAGGTGAAAATGTGGGATGTTCTACCACGAAATGCATTTCCACATTGTTATCCGAGCATGAGACTTTATGAGCACTCTCAAAATGGGCATTAGCGACGGTGTATTTGCCTTGACCCCAGCTGGAGGGGTATGAGGCTGAAGTGACAGGAGTTTTGCGTGTATGCCCAAGTTTCTGTTTCTGAGCCACACGCAAATTGATGATTACGGCAAGTCTGCTGTTTATTTGTAGATACCTCTTGCACCAACGTTAAAAATAAATTCATAATGCTTGCTCTACTGGCTTGTTGCTCAATTCCTTACCCCACGGGCAGCCAGCAGCCAGTTTGCTCCGTTGCCAACCAAGAATCATGCCCTAGCCCTAAGAAATGCCAAGATCTGTCCAAATGTGGTTAGCGTGCTAACTGGTCTGTTGCGAAATCTGCGCATGATGATTTCGCTCTGCGTCCGAGGTTCAGGATTGAATTTCACCACTGCTCAATCAGACTCAACTCCATCTCGACTTGACAAGGTCCTTCTACGTGGTAGTCGAGGACGTTGTCTTGGTCGGGCGTCTCACCCTCCTTCATCTCAAGTTGGGGTTTCATTAACAGGAAGCCTTCACGGAAGGCGCTCGAGAGGAAACGTCATGGCGGACGTCAAGAGCAAGGTGAGCATCAGCTGAAAATGAGCTTCCCGCTTACCCATCACAATCGTCGTTCAATCGCTGACTTTAATCTCTCTAGAACCTCTACGAGCTGTTGGGTATGGGTCTCTGCCTGCGCCATTGGATTTCACGCGATTGATTTTGATGATTTAGGGAATACCTCGGACCAGGATTCTGACCGCGAACCTGAGCCACCTACAAAGGCCATTGACAAGCCAGTCGCTCGTCATGGTAAACGCGAAGCGCCCAAAGAGGCTCCAGCTGCTACAACCGAACGTGCAAACGTAGCTACCCGCGGTCGAGGTGGCCACCGTGGAGGTGGTTTCAACGATAATGAAGCAGGTATACACAACTCATCAATTGAAAAGGAAATATAACAAAACGCTGACTCTCCATCAAGCTTTCCGCAACAGAGCTACGGGCAGGGGCTACAACCGTGATCAACCCACCGAGGGCGGTGGTGAGGATGGCTATGGCAACCGTCCTGGCCGCGATCGAGGCTCAGGTGTGCAACGCTATGGTCGTGGTCCACGTGGCCCTCGTCGGGGTGGTGATCGCCACAGCCGCACTGGCATAGCGTAAGTGCGCTGAAGCACGTATCTCTTTTCCCCAAGCTGACCAAAGACCAGCAACCACCCAAAACAAGAGGGACATGGATGGGGTGAAAACACCGGCGACGGCGAGTGGGCCGACGAAAAGGCCGGAGAAGCCTTGGCAAAAGAAGAAGAAAAACAAGCCGGATGGGATGCTGGTGCCCAGAACCCAGCGTGGAACGAAAACGCAGAACAAACCACCATTCCTGAGGGTGGCGAGGCTGTTCCAGACCCCAATGCGGCAGAGGAGGCCGAAGAGGCCCAGGATCACCACAAGTCATATGCTGACTACTTGGCTGAGCAAGCTGCTAAGAAGTTGGAGGGCCTCGGTCTCAAGGAGGCCCGTAAACCCAACGAAGGCCAGAAGGAGAACAAGAAATGGACTGGCGCGAAAGAACTCACCAGAGTCGAGGACGAGGACTACTTCAAGGGCGAGGAGAAAGGCAAGCGTGAACGCGAACGTGCGCAAAAGAAAGAGTTCCTCGACATTGACTACAGCTTCAAGGAGCAGCCACGTGAATCCCGTGGTCGCGGCGGGCGTGGAGCCGGGCGAGGACGAGGAGGAGACCGTGGAGAGTTCCGCGGCGGGCGTGGACGAGGACGCGGCGGCGACCGTGGCGGCGACCGTGGCGAGTTCCGTGGACGCGCCCGCGGCGGCCGCGGCGATGCTCCTACCGTGGCTGTCGACGACGAATCTGCTTTCCCAAGCTTGGGAGGGAAATAAGTCGATCGTCGCCGTCGTCCAACCCTCGAACCATCCAGCGTGCAAGCCCACCACCCCACCATTCTCTTCGACATGAAAACCTCACCCACCGACTTTTGTACTATGCGAAGGCCAACACTCGTTGACTCGATCGCGTCAAACTACTGTACTGGCGACTTCGGAGGCAGAGAGCAAAGCATTTGCAACGAGAAAGATCGGGTTTTGTTTTGACCAAATGGCAATGAATCCACACCAAAAAGCGCATTTGAGCAGCAGACGGATCAATGGAGAAGGAGGGATTTTGTTCTACCATCTCGAGCAGTTCCATCTGGCTAGCTTGGAATTCGTGTAAGATAGGAATTATCCTTCCTCGTTCCTCCAAATGCTGTTGCATTCAGAATGGGATTTCACTTGATCCTTTATCCTCTTCGTGTCTTGTTTCGTAGTACGAGTACTTTCTGTGTAACCACCATCTACCTCTTGAGATTGTAGGGAGTGTTTTATGTTTCCCGACGGGTTAGGCTGACCGCACAACTGCCGGAAAACAGGAAGGGAAGCAAGTCGTTTGAATAATGCCTCTGCTTGACCTTTGGTGGTCGTATCAGCTGTGTATTGTTTTACCTTGGGTGAGGCTGGCGAGGTACGTGTCCCATGTATCTCTCGGGTCTCCATTCTCATCACCATCAGCAACGGCGATCCGACGATCAAAATAATCCCGCTTCTGGTCACCTCGGGACCTTGTCGGCAGTTGACAGTTTCGGCATCAGAATGATTGATATGAGGCAGGCAGTTCTGTCAGCGTTGGGTCCAAAGGTAGAATTGCGCAGCTGGAATGGCACAAGGACGGAGACGCAGTCGGCAGTTGCACCTCCACCTCATCTGCCGAACCTCAACTGCGCCGACCAGCAAGATTCATCATTCCCACCCCTTCGACTATCCACGCTGCTTACCACCACTCTGAGATGCCACTGATGCTAGCTACCAACAAGCCCTCGACAAGTCCATTTCCCTCTTTCCACCCGCTGAATCTCAGAGTCGGGCATGTGCGCCACACCCCACATTGATTGCCGCCTTGAGCCGAACTGTCCAGCTGGACCCCAGACTTGCCTTTCTTGCTTGCCACAGCCTCCCCTTGACTGGCTTTTGATGTCCCCGAGGGCATCCTTTAAAGCATATGCCGTGGCTCTCATGGCTGCTTCTGGACACGACTGGTCAACGAACCCTGACCAGACCATGACCACTGGCGAGCTGTCGATTCGCTGGCCTTGCGTTCGGGAGATGCTACACTTGGTGTAGGGCCCGCTCGATGGCCCCCTCGTGCAAAACAGAACTGCCGAAGCTCAATTAGCCACTTGACTTTTTCCAGAATCAGCACTCTCTAAGATCGGATGGATCTTGGAGCTCAGTGTGACGGAATCATGTCTCGGTTTCGGGGATACCGCTTGAACGTTCATGGTGTTGAAAGAACTTACATGTCCTCGCTAAAATCGTCTCGACCTGTCCTGCTTTCCTCTGATCAAGGTAGAGAACTATTGTCGTGAAGCTTTCAGACCCATTGAGCCGCATCTTTACTCTTTGCTCAGCGATATTGCGTGAACATGATTGAATCCATCCTACCAGCCATTGTCAATAACTGGCCCATAGCCCTGGCCGTCGTTGTGGTGGGTTATCTACTGAGCAACTACTTCAACCATGGCCTCAACAAATATCCCGGACCGGTATTGGCGAGGTTTACGGATTGGTGGAGGTTCTTCGATGTCCTTGGGCGACGACCAGATATTACACACCTCAAATTGCACCGCCAGCATGGAGATGTCGTGAGGCTTGGACCCAATGCTCTCTCATTCTCGAACCCAAAGGCTTTGAAGACCATTTATGGCTTGAACAAGGGCTTCGTCAAGGTATTGCCAATTCTGCAATCCGCTTACAGCAGCCCACTAACCGCTTCCTCCAGTCTGGATTCTACCCGGTGCAAATGGGCGTCAGCAAGGGCAAACGCCTGCCTTCGCTTTTCTCCACGACTGATGAGTCGTATCATGCAAATCTTCGAAGATCTGTGAACAATGCATTCGCAATGAGCCAACTGGTCCAGTATGAGCCGGGCGTTACCCAATGTATCGAGGTCTTTTTAGACCAGACGGAGAAAATCTTTGCCAGGCCAGACAAGGTGTGCGATTTTGCACTGTGGCTTCAATATTTTGCTTTCGACGTAAGTTGCAGTGATCGATTCGGAATATCTGCTTCTGACTGTGAGCCAGGTTATTGGGTACATCACATACAGCAAGCGACATGGTTTCATAGAGAGAAATGAGGATGTCGACGGTATGATTGCATACCTCGGGCGGCTCTTCTCTTACGTGGCACCTGTGAGTGTCTCACTGCCCAATTGCGGCGCGTCCAAGCTAACGAATCCTTAGATTGGGCAAATGCCCTGGCTAGACCTACTATTTCTGAAGAATCCTTTGGTCCTCTTGCTTGACCGGCTTGGATTCAAGCTCTTTGCATTTCCGGTCGCCACATTTGCTGTTCAACGAATGCAGGAGAGGCTCGCGGAGATGGAGGCGCAGGGCATTGAAAAGGGAACGGAGAAGCCAGATCTTCTGTCCATGTTCCTGAAGGCGCAAAAAGACCGGCCGGAATTCATGACCGACCAGAGGGTTCTGACCATGGCTGTGTCGATGGCGTTTGCTGGGTCCGAGACCACAGCCATCACTCTAGCGGCTGCGTTCTACTATCTGGTCCGCAACCCTCGGTGCTATGAAAAACTGATGCAAGAATTGAACGAAGCTGTTGAAGAAGGGCGGATCGAGGACAGACCTAGCGGAACGATCACGTGGGCCGAGTCCCAACAACTCCCTTACCTTGACGCATGCATCAAGGAAACATTCAGAATGCACCCGGCTGCAGGACTACCTCTTGAAAGAATCACGCCGCCGCAGGGGATTGAAATTGACGGCCATTTTGTTCCTGGGGGTACGATCGTTGGTTGCAATGCGTGGGTCATCCACAAACGCGAGGATGTCTTTGGCTCCCAGGTCGACAGCTTCATTCCCGAGAGGTGGCTCGATGTCGGAAAGGAGCAGCTGAAGGAAATGAATGGCAATCTGTTCCAGTTCGGGGCTGGCTCCCGAACATGTATTGGAAAGAACATCAGCTTGCTGGAGTTGTATAAGTTGGTGCCAGCTTTCCTGCGTCGATTCGAGGTGAGTTTGACAGAGTTTTGGCATTTCACAAAGCGACAGATCACAAGGCTGACATGGTCTCCGATTCAGATACGTCTTGATGACCCGAACCGAGAGTGGAAACTTCACAACGGTGAGTCTGGTCAAGATCTATCTTGTGGATCGTTGATGCTGACTTCAGAATAGCTTGGTTCGTCAAAGAGAACGACTTCTACTGCCGCTTCAAGCCCCGAAAGATGCGATAGAAATACACTTACGGCTCTCCACCGTCGCGTGTGCCAAAGATTGAGCGTCTTTTCCAAGATTTTGTCAGAGAATAACTATTCGAAGCCAGCAGCTTACGATCGAACGAAGTCAACATGATTCAAGTTTCGTTTTGTGCCGTCGAGAATGATCAGTCAAGAGGATTTTGCAATTTTGGGTTGGAGTTTTGTATATAGCGCCTGATCCCAAATTCTCCCAAAAAACGTTTTCACACTTATTGCCTTGGCAAGTCGATCTATTCCGCAGTGTCTCCACCGGCTGACCAAGACGAACGTCCTTGAACACTGCGAATTCGTCAGATAATCTGCGATGCTGGCAAGAATTGTCGATGTAGTGGTCAACCACGTGACGTCTGGATTTCTCGCCCGATAGAATCTGTGTAAGAAGACACATCGAACCTTTCCTTGGGCGTCGCCACAAAAGTTTGCGTCTTATGTGATTCGATTTCCTTGCCGCTTGTAACGCCTGTCCTCGGCTGTGTACCGAGTACTTGCTACCTCGGTGTACACATACATGTCAAAAGTGGGTCTCGTGTTGTGTCTTCAACTTTGCACATCATACCTATAGATAGATAGGTAGAACCAATACAAAAAAGTAAAAAGCGTCCGTGGGCCATGTGCCTCTTCTAGAGGATTCTATGCGCAGGACAGAGTACATACGGAGATACAAGTCCTTGTACTATCCATGCGGTTACTTGTACAGGTACGAGGTGCTTGAGGGGATGTATGTATGTATGTATGTATGTATGTACGAGTCATGGGATTCAATACTAGTAGCGGTCTGAATGTCTACTCACCTACCTTTCCACGGAAACCCCTCGTATCCTAAGGCCTTACGCCGGTTAGCGGCGGCCGCAGAATGCGAGGGAGTTTCCATCCACTACTATCATCTCAGAAGGACAAGACTAAGAACAAGGACAAGTGCTGGTAAGTATACCTCCAAGAAGGTACCTACTCGTCTGAGTAAGTAGGTCATGTAGTGAGTACGGGATCTTAGCTAGATAGAGCTAGACTAGCTACTCGTAACTATGTACACTTGAAGGAGGATCCGTCTTATGATTCGATATTATGCCAGCAAATCCTCCACTCGCTCCGCCAGGAGGCTTTTCTTCCTCTTTGCTTGTCGGCCGAGTCATCGGTGTGCGCATCTCCTCGCTGTCCACCCTGTCCACTTGTCCTCCATCATTTGCCCACCTCTTTGTGAGGTTGCCCTTGCATTAGTAAATGCATAACCTTCCCATGTTCGGTGCAGTGACTACTTGGATTGGATCAGCAACCGCATTGAACAAGGGTGGTGAAGTTGGGTGGATCAACTCTCTCCTCCCCACCATAACCTCCCCTCCAAACAGACTCTCAAACTCCTTCTGCACCACCGCCTTTTGTTGAGGCGGATTCCTTTTCGACCAGATTCTCTGATGTGCGTGCACAATCCCGCGTCTTCCCAGGAACGTGTCATCGACGTACTCGTACCCTACCTTTCCATCACGCAGCAAAGTAGGGAGGGGCTCCGCTCCCCGCCCAATGGGGGAGCCCTTTTGCCGGTCATGGATAGATAAGGTCGACGGCCGGACCGAGACGTTAGGCTGCTCTTGATTGTTAATGTGCTATGTAGTGTTATTCCTCATGATCCGGAGCCGGCGCCTGTTGCGTGATCTCGCGATCTGCCTCTGGTTAGTTGGGCCGGTCCAAAAGGTAAGGCTCCGAAAGGATAAAAGGGTCCTAGGATCACCATCCACCTGGAAAGTCTTGTTTTCTTCTTTCAACACCCTCACGACTTCTGCATTGACTGTCTTCGCTGCCATCTTCACTCTTCGACATATTCCACAACCCATCCAAGGAAAAGACATCACCAACCATGGGCAACCTCGACAACTTCTTCGAGCTCGTCAAGGGCCGTCGCTCCATCTACTCTCTCTCCAAAGAGTCCACCATCCCGGACTCCAAGATCGAGGAGATTGTCAAGTTCGCCGTCACATGGGCTCCCTCGACATACAACGTGCAGTCGGCCCGTGCGGTAGTGCTCTTCAAGGATAACCACGACAAGGTCTGGGAAATTGTCAAGAAGCACATGGATCAGGTACCCCTGGACGAAGGGATGCGCGGGTATATGAACAGCCGCATCGCTGGGTGGAAGGACAGCTATGGAACGATCTTGTGGTATGAGGACCAAACGGCTTTGGACGCTCTGGCAGAGAAGAACCCCATGGTTAAGCCCAAGCTTACTGAATGTAAGAGCACTCACGATCATTCAAGGGGGGTGGCGGGGTATGGAACCGTGTGCTGACAATATGCTTTTCACAGGGTCTGATCATTCCACCGGTATCCATCAATTCATCGGTAAGCCAAACCTGCATCATAGCACCCGCCGTCTGCATTTGCTCCAGCCACATAATGGTACTAATCTCGCTCCTTGCAGTCTGGACTGCCCTCGAGGCTGAGGGTCTGGGTGCCAACCTCCAACACTTCAACTTTCACCCCGGCGTCATCGCGGACCTTGAATCAACCTTTGATATTCCCAAGGAATGGATACTCAAGGCTCAGCTGGTGTTCGGCAAACCCACTGGTGGACCGCAGGAAAAGACGTTCGAGCCGATTGAGAAGAGAGTCATTGTGAAGTCATAGAGGGCCAGTAGCGTGGAGATGGGCGTCGAGAGAGCTCATATGTCCACTGTGACTTTGATACATGTCTCCAGCTCACTTGCGGGTCGCTAGCTCGTTCCCACTGTTTGCATAGAAATAGAGGGATTCTTACTAGTCGCGTCAACAGAGAAAGGAGGCGCGTCGATATAGACGTGTTTGGCAGAATTGCGAATATGGCTTCGAGTTCAGCGAGACCAGGGGGAACATTGAACACAAGATCATACCACCAACAAGACGTGTTGTATGATATAATGAGCATCATCATGAGCACGAGTAAAGTCGGCGTGATTTTCAATGGCAGCCCCCTGGATGGCGCAGGATGCCCAGCTTTAATTCCCCCGTCGATGCCAAGATCCCAAAGCAGCCTAGTGCGTCTTTTCTTAGCCAACGGTCTCATCTCCATCGTCCCTCGTCCACTCACCCCATTCATTATTGTCCAACATGCGCAATCTTCAACTTCACCTTCCACGTTTTCCTTATCTCAATCATCGCTCTCTTCCCCTTCCCTTCGGTATCGCTCGTTAATCCTCATCAACCTACTCGCTACTTTCCGCCAGTCTGCAGGCAGAGACTCGTTCCTTGCCCTCCAGTGTCTCCGAACGGATTCCGTACAAAGGGAAAAGGGGGGACGAATTGTTACTAATAGCGAATTGTCTTGCCTGACCGGAGCACTCGGAGGTATTCTGACGAGTGGGTCACCTAGAGAGACCCCTATTCACTCCCACTCCCGACCGTACTCGAACAAGACGCGAACAGGGGGTTTTTGAGTGTGTTGGTACTTCGACATTGGCGTTTTTACCACGAATCGATTATTTTGTATAACCTGGGCATTGCATTCATCATCTTCCATCTCCTCGTGCAACACAGCATCTTAGCCTTCGGCTCAGGATTGCCAAGATGCAGGGACCTTTGTGGTCGTTGCCGACCATGCTGGTCATATTATTGTTCAGCACTCTCACCATTGCTTTTCGACCCCTTCAATTCGTCAAGCACACCGGCCAATCCGGTCGCGCGGACCAGGCATTCAGTATGGTGAACTACTTCAACGAAACCACGCAACAATCCGACCTCTATGTTCGCATGTGGATGTTCCGGTACGGATCCTCCAACAAGGGCTGGGCATCTCTAGGATTGGCTCCGCGGATGAAAGGCGCTCTGATGTTCATCATCTACGGCGATCCGAACTCCGAGGATAAAGGCATGACTTTGACCGTCAGAACTGTGGACGGCCATCACCCTCCCCGGCCTACAGACGAGATGAAGGATTTCTACAGCGGTGTGGTCCCCGAGGTTGAAATTGTGACGGCCCATTTCGAGGACTACACTGGCGAATGGTACTCGGAACAAATGCAAGCGAAACCCTCGCATTTGGGCATCGCGGATTTCATCGTCCGTGGCTACGACCGATGGACCGCCGCCGAACTTGGAGTTCACAATGACACGACGAAACAAGCCATGATCTGGAGTTCCAACTTTAAACAAGACTTTGAAGGCGGACTTTTCCGTCGTAC